>NC_059197.1:15058707-15066207 GCF_020615455.1 Coregonus clupeaformis | reverse complement strand
GACAACAGTGAGAAAAACACATGACCAGACCTCAGCTATCAGGCGTCCTTTTCACAACAAACACCATTTAGATTCAGCCATGCGGACGTGAGTTCAGCTCTGCTTGTAAAACATACTATTGACATGTATGATAACAGATCCAGGACGTTGTTTTGTATCCGTCTCCAGACCAATCTAGCCTTCCCAACAACGGTGACAGCTTTCCATTGAAGTGTGCAGAGAGAGGGATCACGCCCAACAACATCACACCACATCGCTCTGTCAGACCCAAACAACCAAAACAACAAGCCAATTGAGGAAGAGAAAAATGGGGGCTACATACATATTGGCAGGCAATGGACATTTCCCCCTGAGCATGCTGCCCTAACGACTGGCTTTTAATGAGTGACTTAATTGCTTAGTGAGAAAGGAATTCTCTACATGCAACTATTCCTTTTTCCATCCCTTCTTTCAGTCCCATCCATTCTCACAGATATCAATGAGGCACATGATATCTGTTTTTCTTTGGGTTTGGAACGAAAGGTGAGGTTGAGTTAACACAGTTGGCATTCGTAATGTCACTGATAGAGAGACAGAGAGAAAGGTAACAGTAGAGAGAGAGAGGGAAGAGAGTAATAGGTAGATGGAGAAAGACAGATAGCGCTCCCAGAGCCATGTTGGCATTAACTGAACAAACTGAGCAGGCAATGAACAGGTGAGTCATTCACTACCATTAGCAGCAGATTTTTAAAGGTGCGTTTAATCTGAGCGAGCCCAGTGGTCACGTCTCTCTCTGTTTCACAAACACACACTCGCTTTGTGCACGGGGGCATTGTCATGCTGAAACAGGAAAGGTCCTTCCCCAAACTGTTGCCACAAAGTTGAAAGCACAGAATCGTCTAGAATATCATTGTATGCTGTAGCGTTAAGATTTCCCTAGTCCGAACCATGAAAAACAGCCCCAGACCATTATTCTTCCTCCACTTTACAGTTGGCACTATGCATTGGGGCAAGTAGCATTCTCCTGGCATCCGCCAAACGCAGATTCGTCCGTCAGACTGCCAGATGGTGAAGCATGATTCATCACTCCAGAGAATGCGTTTCCACTGCTCCAGAGTCCAATTGTGGCAAGCTTTACACCACTCCAGTCGACACTTGGCATTGCGCATGGTGATCATAGGCTTGTGTGCGGCTGCTCGGCCATGGAAACCCATTTCATTAAGCTCCCGACTAATAGTTATTGTGCTGACGTTGCTTCCAGAGGCAGTTTGGAACTCGGTAGTGAGTGTTGCAACCGAGGACAGACAATTTTTACGTGCTATGCGCTTCAGCACTCGGCGGTCACTTTCTGTGAGCTTGTGTGGCCTAGTACTTCCCGGCTGAGCTGGTGTTGCTCCTAGACGTTTCCACTGCACAATTACAGCACTTACAGTTGACCGGGGCAGCTCTAGCAGGGCAGAAATTTGACTATCTGACTTGTTGGAAAGGTGGCATCCTATGACAGTGCCATGTTGAAATTCACTGAGCTCTTCAGTAAGGCCATTCTACTGGCAACATTTCTCTATGGAGATTGCATGGCTCGATTTTATATATTTGTCAGCAACGGTTGTGGCTGAAATTGCCGAATCCACTAATTTGAAGGGGTGTCCACATACTTTTCTATATACAGTGTACATCAAACACATGGTTTGATGCCATTCCATTTGCTCCATTCCAGCCTCCACTGCTACTCACCTATCTCTCTGGTGAATGGTACCTGTGCTGAAACACACATGTCTAACATTGCCATCTAGTGGTACTTTTGAACGACTTACCTGGCAATACTATAGATAAACGCTGTATAAACCTACGTCTCAGGCACACGCTTTTAGACATAAATTGACAATTGAGCTTTCTAGGAAATTGTTATAATTTTATAACATAAATTGTGAAAATTGTGCATGGGTTTGTATGTACAGTATGTTCTGCACTGTATGTTGTCTGTGTCTGTCATTTAGGCAAGAGTTTGTAAACCTATGGAAACACTCCCAAGTCATTGCTGCAAAAGAGAGACACACATGGCGGGATGAGCCAGATAATTCTATCTGAGCGGCCATAGTAGGAAGCAGGAAAGGGAATGCAGATTGGGAATGGATGCTCATCAGACGACAGCCCTAATGGACACACAGCTAGGTTCTATTAACATGTGACCTCAGCAAAAAAAGAAAAATACCTTTTTCAGGACCCTGTCTTTCAAAGATAGTTAGAAAAAATCCAAATTACTTCACAGATCTTCATTGTAAAGGGTTTAAACACTGTTTCCCATGCTTGTCCAATGAACCATAAACAATGAATGAACATGCACCTGTGGAACGGTCGTTAAGACACTAACAGCTTACAGACGGTAGGCAATTAAGGTCACAGTTATGAAAACTTAGGACACTAAAGAGGCTTTTCTACTGACTCTGAAAAACACCAAAAGAAAGATGCCCAGCGTCCCTGCTCATCTGCGTGAACGTGCCTTAGGCATGCTGCGAGGCATGAGGACTGCAGATGTGGTCAGGGCAATAAATTGCAATGTCCGTACTGTGAGACTTCTAAGACAGCGCTACAGGGAAACAGGACGGACAGCTGATCATCCTCGCAGTGGCAGACCACGTGTAACAACACCTGCACAGGATCAGTACATCTGAACATCACACCTGCGGGACAGCTACAGGATGGCAACAACAACTGCCCGAGTTACACCAGGAATGCACAATCCCTCCGTCAGTGCTCAGACTGTCCGCAATAGGCTGCGAGTGGCTGGACTGAGGGCTTGTAGGCCTGTTGTAAGGCAGGTCCTCACCAGACATCACAGGCAACAATGTCGCCTATGGGCACAAACCCACCGTTGCTGGACCAGACAGGACTGGCAAAAAGTGCTCTTCACTGACGAGTCGCGGTTTTGTCTCACCAGGGGTGATGGTCGGATTTGCGTTTATCGTAGAAGGAATGAGCGTTACACCGAGGCCTGTACTCTGGAGCGGGATCGATTTGGAGGTGGAGGGTCCGTCATGGTCTGGGGCGGTGTGTCACAGCATCATCGGACTGAGCTTGTTGTCATTGCAGGCAATCTCAACGCTGTGCGTTACAGGGAAGACATCCTCCTCCCTCATGTGGTACCCTTCCTGCAGGCTCATCCTGACATGACCCTCCTGCATGACAATGCCACCAGCCATACTGCTCGTTCTGTGCGTAATTTCCTGCAATACAGGAATGTCAGTGTTCTGCCATGGCCAGCGAAGAGCCTGGATCTCAATCCCATTGAGCACGTCTGGAACCTGTTGGATTGGAGGGTGAGGGCTAGGGCCATTTCCCCCAGAAATGTCCGGGAACTTGCAGGTGCCTTGGTGGAAGAGTGGGGTAACATCTCACAGCAAGAACTGGCAAATCTGGTGCAGTCCATGAGGAGGAGATGCACAGCAGTACTTAATGCAGCTGGTGGCCACACAAGATACTGACTGTTACTTTTGATTTTGACCCCCCCTTTGTTCAGGGACACGTTATTCAATTTCTGTTAGTCACATGTCTGTGGAACTTGTTCAGTTTCTGTCTCAGTTGTTGAATCTTGTTATGTTCATACAAATATTTACACATGTTAAGTTTGCTGAAAATAAATGCAGTTGACAGTGAGAGGACGTTTCTTTTTTCACTCAAACATACCATTATCTCCCTTAAAGTTGAACTCGGGAGTGCGCTTTTATTAATGTATTTTTCCCTGCGCTAGCCAGTCCCAATCCACTACCAGTAGCAATCCAACACACAAGCATTCAAAAGCATTGAAAAATGATTTTATTTTGTCTCAAGTGATGGTCGTTGTGATTTTTATGTTGTTCTCACTCCCTGATGTACAGTGTGATTTAACTATACCGCCTATCCCATTATTGCTAAACTGTGTTCATATACTGTGATACTACTATTGTGCCTTATTATGTACGGTCCTGTTTTTTTATATAGGAATTCTATATACTCCAGTTAAAGTGCATAAAGCCGTATTGCAAGCTCTACGCTGTCTATTTGTCACTGTCCTTGGTGTCTGCAGTAATAATGGGAGATTGAACATGAGTGTGTGTGTGTGTCTACCCCTGCTTGCTTGCGTCAGAGCCATCCTAGCTTCCTGCATGCCTGCCGCCTGTGGTATTTCCCTCGTATTTAAAGGGCACAGAAGATCAAGCTTCTGCGAGACACTTTAATTTACTTACTGGCCTTTAAAAAGAACCTCCGATTTGATTTGGCGCCGTAACACAGTTAATGGTGTATATCTGTTAAATGGCAATCATACGCTCGAGTATCGATCATCTCCAAGAGAGCACCTGACAGCGCTTGGAGGACATTATCCATTATCTTTGTGAGTTTACCACAGTCTCAATGCATGTTTGACTAATATCAAGAGATATGTCCATCTACTGTATAGTCCATTGCCATACTGTATACTGTACATACAAATCTGTCAGACTGACAGAGTTAGAGGGCATACAGGTAATACATGAGTAAATGAGGGATACAAAGTATATTGAAAGCAGGTGCTTCCACACAGGTGTGGTTCATGAGTTAATTAAGCAATTAACATCCCCTCATGCTTAGGGTCATGTTTAAAAATGCTGGGCAGGCCATTATTTTGGCTACCAAGGCTATGTCCTCATCCCACTGGGCACAGATGTTAATTCAACATCTATTTGATGCTGGTTCAATGTTGATTCAACCAGTTTTTGCCCGGTAGAATAGGATGACAATGCCCCCACAGGGCACGAGTGGTCACTGAATGGTATGATGAGCATGAAAATGATGTAAACAATATGCCATAGCCGTCTCAGTCACCAGATCTCAACCCAATTGAACAGTTGCGGTGCCTGAGTCAGCGTTTTCCACCACTATCAACAAAACACCAAATGATGGAATTTCTCGTGGAGTTTCAGACACTTGTAGAATGTATGCGAAGGTGCGTTAAGCCTGTTCTGTCTCGTGGTGGCCCAACACCATATTAAGGCACTTTATGTTGGTGTTTCCTTTATTTTGACAAGCACCTCTACATATCCTACTGTACAGAGAGACAAATACACACAAACTGTACAGACAAGACAACCAGACAGATAGACGTCAGACAATCCTCTCCAGGAATTTCCAGTCCCAGTCTCAACCATATTTCTCCACTGGAAAATATGCCCCTTCACCACCCCGTCACATCCTCACCAGTCCTCCCCCTCCCTACCCCTTCCCTGATTAAAATAACTCACAGCTTGCCTAGGAGGAGTCGAGGTATTTAGAAATAAATATTCCCCGGGCTAGCAGATGGGCAGGGTGGACAGACACACAGACAGGTATACAGAAGGACAGGCGGAAGGACGGAAGGAGAGACGGAGGGATGGGATGATGCACAGCTGCGGCCCGGGCGATGCCTTATCTGCCTCCCCTATTTCCTCGCTCTTTATCACGGCCCCACACTTGTGCTCCGCTGGTAATCAGAGAGGCCTGGCCCCTTCCACAGAGCCAGCAACCGCATTCTAATCTCAACTGTTGCATATCTAATACTAATTGGAATCCTGCAACTGGGTCACTGTCATTGTTTTTCAAGTACTGTCAAGTCGGGGGAAACATATGAAACTGAAATTATACCCCTGCCACGCACAGGAGCGCCTTGATTGGATCCTCTCTCTCTCTCTCTCTCTCTCTCAAACTATTAAGATATTCAATCTGCCGTCCGATGGGCTGAAGGGGGCAAGTAGGGGAAGGGCAGATGATCCCCAGGCCTGCATGCACCCTGTGTGTGTATGTGTATGTATGTGTATGTGTGTATGTGTGTGTGTGCGCATGTGTGCATGTGTCTCCATCTCTTTTCCAGGGATTGCAACTGCTGTGCTCGTCCTTGAGCCCCGTAGACAGGGGGCTTTAGTGTAGGGTGTGTGTGTGTGTGTGTGCGTGTGTGTGTGTGTGTGTGTGTGTGTGTGTGTGTGTGTGTGTGTGTGTGTGTGTGTGTGTGTGTGTGTGTGTGTGTGTGTGTGTGTGTGTGTGTGTGTGCGTTTGTTCAATGTAGGCCTATACGTCTCGCTGACTACATTTCCAATCTTGATGGCCTGTACAGCACAGACCAGACATTTTGAGGTCACTTTTGTAATGTTTGTTTATATCTTTAAAGTGCATAACTCTCCCCCCAAAAGCAATCAGATTAGGCTATCATTCCGTTCTAAAGCCAACCCCAAAACACATCTACATTTATATGTTCAATTGGGCATGTCATGGACTGGTCTTAGCCTAGTTAAGCTAATGCACTAGAGGAATGATGTCTCAAAAGCGCGTCAGATGGGGGATACTGTTAATGTACTCGCTCCCGTCGAGATGATGAGAGGATAAATAGAGTTGGGGGGGATTATGCGTTGACATGTGCGGATCCAAATTAACGCTCGCTCAATCATGCGGCCAAACCGTCCGAGGCTCATTTCTTTGGAAGATGGCCGGGTGGTTTGTGCTCTCTCTCGTTATTAATGTAGAAGGCCCTCCTGATTGGCAGGGACATTTCTGATGTGACTGCTTGGTCAATCTGGCCACTAATTCATGCGTCTATACTCTTGGATCAGCTCCCATGTCAGATTGGGCACTCCCTCCCTCCCTCTATCAGATTATAGGCCTACTTCATGTGCATATTTACGTCAAATGTAATCATTTCATCAATTTGTTCATTTTGTGTGGTGCATGTTGTTTAACTATGCGGTGTTTCATTTAAGGTAAATATACAGCTTTGTAATTTATTTTGTGTTTTTCTATTGAATGCACAAGTTTGATTATGTTTCATTGTATGTCTTTTTTATTCACTCTGATTGGAAGTGTATTAGCTATAAAAGAGAACAGGCAATTGACATTCAGGCTTCCGTTATAACTGGATGCAGTTTGAATATTTGTTGATGTTTTCCATGGCTGCCTTAGTAGAAGGTTGCAGGTCAAATCCAAACTGTTTTACTGACAACTACTGTTTCACTCCTCTCCCCAGTTGGTAAAACCTATTTCACACTATGATTATCAACATATTAATAATCACAAATAAATGCATCAACCCAGACAACAACAACAACAGAAGGAAACAGACTAAACATGACCACACACTTCCTTACGTCTCAATTCTTTGTTTTTTCTTTTTCTTTTTTGTCTATCTCAGCACGGTTCTCTGTTCTTCCTTGCTACTGAAAATGGTATTTGGGAGACAAACAACTTCATTCTGCTGTGCGTCAGTAATTAGCTGTGGAATTAGCGGGCTTGACGTGCCTCCACAGATCAGCCGGGCCCTCCAGGGAGGCCTGCGGGTCCAGGCAAGCCGCATTTCCAATTATTGTGTTGAATTGCTAATTTAGTTATTGTGCCTGGCGTAATTGTGATGGGTATTGGGTGTGCGATTCAATTTGTTTTAAATATTTGTGGGCTGGCGACTTGGTAATAGAGCTGACCTATCTGGTGGCCCAGCACAGCAAGGAGAGTTAAGAGACGGCAAACAAAGGGAACACACTACAAAGA
>NC_059197.1:15011207-15053707 GCF_020615455.1 Coregonus clupeaformis | reverse complement strand
GCTCCCCTGGTGAGGCAGTGTGCTGTTATAGAAGCATTCCTCCAGACAGGCCTGGCTCCCCTGGTGAGGCAGTGTGATGTTATAGAAGCATTCCTCCTGCCAGGCCTGGCTCCCCTGGTGAGGCAGTGTGCTGTTATAGAAGCATTCCTCCTGCCAGGCCTGGCTCCCCTGGTGAGGCAGTGTGATGTTATAGAAGCATTCCTCCTGCCAGGCCTGGCTCCCCTGGTGAGGCAGTGTGATGTTATAGAAGCATTCCTCCAGACAGGCCTAAAGCGCTACACTGAAACCCACCTAGCTCTCATGGCCCCTATAGCCCCAGACCCTGCTTGGCTCACTTTGGCCCGGCATGGATCTGCTCTGTTTGCCCCAAGTTTGTAGCCAGGAGGACATGGTTTCCAGGGTTTCCTGTGACATCACCACTCTGTACGTTTGTTTGATCCTTGTTTGCCCTACAGAGGCCTGGGTGGAGGGGGAGGGGGGCTGGGGTATTACTCAGGCTGGGGATAGGGCTGGGGCTGGGACTAGGGCTGGGGCTAGGGCTAGGGCTCTTTCTCCCTCTTTCCCACTCTATCTCTTTCTCTCTCTCTCTTGCTCTTGCTCTCTCCCCCCTCTCTCTCTCTCTCTCTCTCTTCTCTCTCTCTCTCTCTCTCTCTCTCTCTCTCTCTCTCTCTCTCTCTCTCTCTCTCTCTCTCTTTCTTTCTCTCTCTCTCTCTCTCTCTCTCTCTCTCTCTCTCTCTCTCTCTCTCTCTCTCTCTCTCTCTCTCTCTCTCTCTCTCTCTCTATTTCTCTCTCTCCCTCTCTCTCTTTCTTTCTCCCTCCCTCTCTCTCTCTGTCTCTCTGCTGCGAAGAGATGCACATTGTGTGTGATGAGAATTTGATTGGATGTGTCCCCCGGGGGGTGCTCTTCATTAGCTAAGGTGATCTAACAGGTAATCAGGAGATAATTAAAAGGCTTCACTTTCTGAAAGAGCTCTACTGGGATGGGTTGGAGGGGATAGGGATGTTGGAGGCCTTCTACAGGCAGTCAAGATCACAGACTTGTGGCTTGCTTGAAGAGTGGCTAATAGCGGCGATTCAGTAGCAAATCAGCACCACTTAAGCGGACAGTGACATAAAAATGAATTCTGGAGTTCAGCACAACTGGGCGGAGGACAGCGACATCTCTGTTGCAGCCATTCTCCATGGGGAGAATCCCTGAAGGTAAATAGGGCTGTAGCCATAACCAGGAGGTAAGACTCACTACCGAAGAACTCTGTTTGCCATCCTGTTCAACCATATCAACTTTACAAGCAAACATTAAAATGTTTAATTATAAGGAATAAATTCCAACAAAGAGAAAATACAAATTTTCTCTTGTGCTGTGACGTCATGCAGCTTACTCTGGCATTACTCTGGCATTACTCTGGCATTACTCTGGCATTACTCTGGCAGCACTCTGGCAGCACTCTGGCAGCACTCTGGCAGCACTCTGGCAGCACTCTGACACACACGCATGCACAGGGTGAGCCTTTAAGTGCTCCGCTGAGAGCCTGCATAGTGGATGGGGCGGCCAGCGATTAAGATGATATTAACAAATACGTCAATGTCTATTTTCTGCTCAATTTAAAGCCTCACTGCGGTAAAGATTGCCTACTCTCCCTGGAGAGACCACAAAATACAGAAAGGCAGAACAGAAAAAAAGAATGTGTGTGTGTATGTGTGTGTGTTTATGTGTGTGTGTGTATGTGTGTGTGTGTGTGTGTGTGTGTGTGTGTGTGTGTGTGTGTGTGTGTGTGTGTGTGTGTGTGTGTGTGTGTGTGTGTGTGTGTGTGTGTGTGTGTGTGTGTGTGTGTGTGTGTGTGTGTATGTGTGTGTGTGTGTGTGTCAGAAGGAGGCTGACGTAGATCGATACTTGTCTATGATGGACTGATTGGAGGTGAGTGCCTGACGTTCTGGATGGGCAGATAAGCAGCTGAGCACAACTACACACACTTTATCCTTTTAGATAAAACTATACTAAATATATTCACGTCACCAAATAATTTGCAATAATAATGAAATTAAGTTCTACAACAACCTCAACAGCACTCTTGTCACGCCCTGGCTCTGGGGACTCTTAAATGTTGAGCCAGGGTGTGTAGTTTCTGTGTTGTGTTTATTTCTATGTTGAATATCTATTATGTGTAGATCTATGTTGGCCGGTTTGGTTCCCAATCAGAGGCAGCTGTAGCTCGTTGTCTCTGATTGGGGACCATACTTAGGCAGCCTTTTGGCACGAGTTAGTTGTGGGATCTTGTTCCGTGTAAGGTATGTTGTTTGTATGCTACCGTGGACTTCACGTTTCGTTTGTTGTTTTGTCGTGTGTTTAGTCGTTAATAAATATGAATGCATATCACGCTGCGCCTTGGTCCTTCTCGTTCATGAACGATCGTGACAACTCTGTAGGGTAGCACCATGGTGTAACCGGAGGACAGCTAGCTTCCGTCCTCCTCTGGATACACTGACTTCAATACAAAACCTAGGAGGCTCATGGTTCTCACCCCCTTCTATAGGCTTACACAGTAATTATGACACCTTCTGGAGGACGTCCTCCAACCTATCAGAGCTCTTGCAGCATGAACTGACATGATGTCCACCCAATCAAAGGATCAGAGAATGAATCTAGTACTGAAAGCATACGCTACAGCTGGCTAGCACTGCAGTGCATAAAATATGGTGAGTAGTTGACTCAAATAGAGAGAAAGGCAATAGTTGAACAGTTTCGAACAAATGTATCTCTTCAAAAATGAAGGAGGAGCAAGACAGAGACAGAGAGGGATGGCTATATTTAGTCATTTTGTTTCACTTTCACTTACTTAGCTAGCAAATGCAGCTAGCTAGTTTAGCCTACTCAAATACCCTGCTCAAACAGATGCATGATATGTTAGGTAGTGTGGTAGAAATATTTAACTCAAAATAATCTCCAAAGCGACTTACAGTCATGTGTGCATACATTGTTATGTATGGGTGGTCCCGGGGATCGAACCCACTACCCTGGCGTTACAAGCGCCATGCTCTACCAATTGAGCTACAGAGAATAACTACAGATCAGTATCTCAATGCATTCTTAGTCTAAATTACTATACATTTGGCAGTGTATAATACCTCCTTAATCAACATACTACCTCGAATAACAATCCCTTCCTCCCCCGGCTTTCAATCTTCTGGCATGTCTTCATTATGTTCTTCAGATAGCTTCATAGTTCAACTTGGATTGCCCACAACAATGTCCCAATTCCAATGTCACACCTGAGCCATCCCACCTCTACCTCCATTCTGTTTTTTCCATTTTGCCAACCAGTATACCAAAACTATGAAAAATGTTGTATTTGCATAGATCTCTTTTCCTGCCCACTCCTGTCACATTCTTGAGAGAAAAGGCATAAGAGAAAAGGCAGTTGATTGCTTTGATTGGATGCTGGTTCTGATTCAGGTCTCCTGGTAGAGGTGGTGCTGGACAGGAACGTCTTCAACGCCTTTGTTGCTCCTCTTCAGCCGGGTAGAGGTTTTTTTTTGTTTTTATTGATGTTCCCAACATTCTGGACCTAATTATCTCTGCTATGCATCAAGACACCATCCGTTGTAACCTCAAGAAAGGACAGATCATAACAGTTTAGTTGAGTTCATTTCCAATCCAAAAAATCCCTATAAGCATTGACTGTATGACAAATGATTATGTTTCTGTCACAGCCTGATCTAGAGAACTCTTGTTGGTTGGGTCAGGGTGTGAATTTCAGTTGAGATCTATGTCATTGTATATCTATGTTTAGATCTAGTTTGATATTTCTATGTTTGGCCGGGTGTGATTCCCAATCAGAGGCAGATGTCGCTCGTTGTCTCTGATTGGGGATCATACTTAAGTAGCCTGGTTGCCTACCTTAGTTGTGGGATCTTGTTTGTGTTCCTGTTAGGCTTGTTGTTATTTTGTCAAGTGTTTATTCGTCTTAATAAACATGTACGCATACCACGCTGCACCTTGGTCTGACCCGTCTCTCAACGATCGTGACAGTTTCACCCATAATTCTTAATACCAATTTCTAATATGTGATCCTGCTGCCTGATTATATTTTTCTTTGAGGGGTGTCTGCATTACAAAGGCTATCTTTATCTAGGTGCCATATAGTTTCACATTCTCCCAAATTAGATAACCCAATTGTTTTATTGCAACACTCGTATTTTTTCTCATAGTTGAATTGATATTACTTTGGCATTTCCCTTTTCCTTGTTTCTATTCTAACGTCTAATTGTTTACACTTTTCTTCCTATCCTGGTTGATTATAAAATTGTTTATATTTAGGATTTCCTAAATATGACAAACATTCTGTTGGGCAATATGGTCTTTCCGAGTTCCTTAGATGAAATAAGTTGTGGTTGAATCATAGCACAGTCCTGGTAACTGTGGGGATTTGGAACTACTGTTAATTATTTTTAAAGAGATGTGGTGCATATTAAACTATTTTATTTATTTAATTGTAATATAGTATATTGTACCCATTTATACCAGTCATTGTTTAACGCCTCCTTCCATTCCCTTCCTTCTGCGTTTGGTGGGGCTCTAACATGTAAGGGGTTTAGTGCACTTTCCCAAGGAATAACTTCTTCAACAACACTTCCCCCCTGGAAATGTAGCACTAAGTACTACGTCAAATTGTTTATTACATTTTTATATTTTAGTCATTTAGCAGTTTATCTAAGTCTTGTGCTGTTATCCTTATTTTTATTATCCACCTATCTTTTTATTTTATTATCTTAAGGTCACAGTTACCCCATGTAATTTCCCCATTATCCTTGTCCTGGTTCCTCCCACACCAATAACCATTTAACCCTCGTACTTGAATAGCGATCCCTTTGTGTATTCTAGTTGTGGTTCCTGCTTGTGCAGGAATATACATTTTAATCCTGTCTATATCTCTTCTATGTCTTGTTCTTTTGCTCTTTACTACTGTCAGTATGCCATTCCCCTTATTCTTAGGGGAACTAGTCAAGGGCAGAGAAATCAATGATGGGGATATCTGGTGCGTCTTGGATGTCTGGAATATCTTGGAGGTCTAGGATTTCTTGGAGGTCTTGGAGGTCTGGGATGTCTTGAAGGTCTGCCCCTCCCCCGAGGGAATCCGCAAAAGCACGTAGCTCATCATTAGCATTCCTATTGCCCTCCTCCTCCATCTCCTGATTCTCGCCAGCTCCAGGTCCTTCATCTCTAGATCGTTGGTTTCCTTGTGGTACCCTGGCGCAGTGGTTCAGATGATACCAGGTCGAGCTCCCCTCTATCCGTACAGCCGTTGGTGTAGAGTGGGTGACGATGTATGGTCCCTTTAGCTCTTAACCTTCTTCCATCACTTGAGTCTCCCTCTCAACCCATCGACATCGGTCTGCGGAGAGTGTCCTTTTGTCAGCTTACCACTAAGGAAGCTCGGAGTCACTGCTGCAAAGACACACAAACACAGACAGACACAACAAAGAACAATATTACCCAATGGCGGGGCCGTCTTCCTCTCCTGGGGTTGGAACACTCCTATAGTGGGACACATGGATCTAAGTACAGTGGGGAGAACAAGTATTTGAAACACTGCCGATTTTGCAGGTTTTCCTACTTACAAAGCATGTAGAGGTCTGTAATTTTTATCATAGGTACACTTCAACTGTGAGAGACGGAATCTAAAACAGAAATCCAGAAAATCACATTGTATGATTTTTAAGTAATTCATTAGCATTTTATTGCATGACATAAGTATTTGATACATCAGAAAAGCAGAACTTAATATTTGGTACAGAAACCTTTGTTTGCAATTACAGAGATCATACGTTTCCTGTAGGTCTTGACCAGGTTTGCACACACTGCAGCAGGGATTTTGGCCCACTCCTCCATACAGACCTTCTCCAGATCCTTCAGGTTTCCGGGCTGTCGCTGGGCAATACGGACTTTCAGCTCCCTCCAAAATTTCTATTGGGTTCAGGTCTGGAGACTGGCTAGGCCACTCCAGGACCTTGAGATGCCTCTTACGGAGCCACTCCTTAGTTGCCCTGGCTGTGTGTTTCGGGTCATTGTCATGCTGGAAGACCCAGCCACGACCCATCTTCAATGCTCTTACTGAAGGAAGGAGGTTGTTGGCCAAGATCTCGCGATACATGGCCCCATCCATCCTCCCCTCAATACGGTGCAGTCGTCCTGTCCCCTATGCAGAAAAGCATCCTCAAAGAATGATGTTTCCACCTCCATGCTTCACGGTTGGAATGGTGTTCTTGGGGTTGTATTCATCCTTCTTCTTCCTCCAAACACGGCGAGTGGAGTTTAGACCAAAAAGCTATATTTTTGTCTCATCAGACCACATGACCTTCTCCCATTCCTTCTCTGGATCATCCAGATGGTCATTGGCAAACTTCAGATGGGCCTGGACATGCACTGGCTTGAGCAGGGGGACCTTGCGTGCGCTGCAGGATTTTAATCCATGACGGCGTAGTGTGTTACTAATGGTTTTCTTTGAGACTGTGGTCCCAGCTCTCTTCAGGTCATTGACCAGGTCCTGCCATGTAGTTCTGGGCTGATCCCTCACCTTCCTCATGATCACTGATGCCCCACGAGGTGAGATCTTGCATGGAGCCCCAGACCGAGGGTGATTGACCGTCATCTTGAACTTCTTCCGTTTTCTAATAATTGCGCCAACTGTTGTTGCCTTCTCACCAAGCTGCTTGCCTATTGTCCTGTAGCCCATCCCAGCCTTGTGCAGGTCTACAATTTTATCCCTGATGTCCTTACACAGCTCTCTGGTCTTGGCCATTGTGGAGAGGTTGGAGTCTGTTTGATTGAGTGTGTGGACAGGTGTCTTTTTTACAGGTAACGAGTTCAAACAGGTGCAGTTAATACAGGTAATGAATGGAGAAGGAGGGCTTCTTAAAGAAAAACTAACAGGTCTGTGAGAGCCGGAATTCTTACTGGTTGGTAGGTGATCAAATACTTATGTCATGCAATAAAATGCGAATTAATTACTTAAAAATCATACAATGTGATTTTCTGGATTTTTTAGATTCCGTCTCTCACAGTTGAAGTGTACCTATGATAAAAATGACAGACCTCTACATGCTTTGTAAGTAGGAAAACCTGCAAAATCGGCAGTGTATCAAATACTTGTTCTCCCCACTGTATCTGTCTCTGCCACTTTTAACGTCATTGAGGTAGCCAACAACACCTGGTACGGGCCCCTCCACATAGGGTCTTTCCAGCTCTTTCTTCTGTAGTCTTTTACCGCCACATAGTCTCCAGAGCACAGAAAATGCTCAGATTCTCCTGCTCATTTGGGCAGAGCTGCCTTCACCCCTGGAAAGAAAGTCTTAAGAACATTGTTAGGTTAAGTGATACACAGTATGCTACTATACCATGTCTTCTTATCAGTCAGGAGAAGCCTTAAGATTAAGGGTAGGGTCCAGGGGTAGGGTCCAGGGTAGGGGAGGGAATGGCCGGCAGGGATGTAGCTCAGTTGATAGAGCATGGCGTTTGCAACGCCAGGGATGTGGGTTCGATTCCCACGGGGGGCCAGTATTAAAAAAAAAATGTATTCACTAACTGTAAGTCGCTCTGGATAAGAGCGTCTGCTAAAATGTAAAATATGTCATGTCCATAACATACAATTAAGCCTTTCCAAACAGCCATCCTCCCAGGACCCTGAGCCACTATGGTTTTTCCTTGTGGCTATGTGTAAGGTCATAAGAACAAACAAGTGATAACACCAGTTCCATTGTTACTCCAATCTCCATACAGCTACCACAAGAAGTTTTATCTCCATCACATGGCATTGACATACCCAGATCAGCTGCAGGAATTATCAGAAGCACAGCGTTTGCACTAAAAAAATGTCTCTGCTCTGTATTAACCCTTTAATTTGTTCTTAAACCATAAGCATTTAAGGCATATAGGTGTTTCATTCTACAACATATGTACTAGAAAATCATCCATGTATTCACTATGAAAATTAACTGTTTGCGTGTGATCAGGGGTGTATTCATTCCGCCGATTCTGGCTATGACTATTCAACACTGGAACTCTTCCGATTCAAGGAAAGCTTTTGGTTTTACAAATGTATTGCCACCGTGGCCCGCCGGTGTAACTGCTAAATTGCTTACTGACTGTACACTGTACTGCATGATTGTAGCGGGTTTACTAACGCGTTAGTTCTATTAGCTATGTTGACTATGACATTACATTAGCTAATATGGTGACAACGATGTAGGCTGTGTGTAGCGGTTATGATATGAAGGTTTGGCTTGGAAAGTTTTTTTTGCCTAGTCACAGACAGCTGGTGTTGTGCATTGAAGTCCACAAGCAAAGGGAAAAGGTGAGAGGAGGAGAGTGCGTAGATGCGTGAAGAAATACAACGAGCTGCTTGTATGTGGCTATGAAAATGAACTGTTTGCATGTGATCAGGGGTGTATTCATTCCGCCGATTCTGTTGAAAAACTTTCTTAAACAGTAGCAAACAGAATGAAACAGGGATAAACATACTGAATTTGTCAAATAAAAACACTTGTTTGCAACTGTTGGACTAATGAATACACCCTAGATCAGCTAGATGCAGGCAAGTGTGTGCAAGGCAGTATTGAATGTGTCACTGTCTGTCCATGTGTCACTGTCTGTCATCTCAAATCTTTCTCTCGACCTGTGTGCACCTACGTTGTAAACTTTCATTTATAGGCTAATTTGTAGCAACCTCATGAGGGGTATAGGGAAAATTCAAGTATCATGTAGTAGCGTAAACCTATCGATGTTACATTGAATTGGGTGAATAGAATATGAATGACAGTCTTCCAATATGCCGTAATAGAAAACCCACCAAAACAGCCTCCTTCATCTTAAACGGCACCCCCTTTCATCTTACTGGTGTCACGTCTCCTCCCGTTGCTCCCCTCTGGTGCTCTGATTCGCCGGTCTACTGAGCCACCGGTCTGAGCTTACCACCATGGCAACACCGGAATGGAAACCCAACGCACCCTAATCACCTCCAGCGCACCTGCACCTTATCATCTCATCACCACCCCTATATAGCCCTGGACTGTTCAGTGTTGTGTTGTGTGTGATTGTTAGTGTAATGTCATGTACTCGCTTTTTGTTGTTCTCTTGCTCAGTGTTAAGTAAACCTTTACATTGTTGATTCCTGCGTCTGCGTCCTGCCTCTTCGTATCCTCGGTACTCGTCACAGAATCACACACCAATCACGAAGATAGATGCAGCAGGTAATCCTCCTGGAGTTTCCCAGCGCCTTGACTAGCACCAGCAGCAGATTACCCAGCTGAATGCCGCCATGCAGGAAGTGCTCCAAACGCTGCATAAACTGACCATCGCTCCGGTTCCACCTCAGGGAGCGGCGAGTGCACCCAGTCCATCTCCTCCTGTGCTATCACTAACGTCTGATGGACCCCTCGCCCTGCGCTATGATGGGAAAACGACGAAATGTAGAGGCTTCCTGCTACAGGTTTCACTGTATCTGGCGCGGCAGCGTGGGGCATCTCCATCGGACCAAGCCAGGATAGCGCTGGTGATTTTGCTACTGAAGGGAAAGGCACTGAATTGGGCCACGGCAGTCTGGGAAGGAGGTGAGGCCATGGTGCTTCCCTACTCCACCTTCCTCGCTCGGTTCAGGGTGGTTTTTGATCATCCCATGGAGGGAAAGGAAGGGGGTGAGCGTCTCCTCCGGATACAATAGGGAGAGGAGGCCGCATTCGAGTAAGCCCTGAGCTTTCGCACAGTGGCGGCGTCTACCGGCTGGAATGTGCATGCTCTGCACACAGCCTTCAGGAAAGGCTTACGGGATGACATCAAGATGGAACTCGCATGTCGGGACGACGAGATGGACATTGATACCCTCATCGCCACGTCCATTCGTCTTGATGACATGTTGAGAGACCAACTGCGTTCCCAACACCACCCGGAGCCTCGACGCTCACCCCATCTGAGCTATGGAAGCCGCCGTGCCTCCGAGTCCTCACCCATGGAGGTGGGCAGCACCCCCTACACCACCACGGACCACAGATCTCCTGGCGGCTCCCTATCTAGGCGGTATGACTCCCGTCGCCACACCGTGAGTGTTCCATCATCACCTGTCACCAAACCATAGTTTTTAGTTCCCCTAACGGTGAATGGTTCTTCCTTCTCTTCGTTTTCCACTGTAATGATAGATTCCGGATCAGCGGGGAACCTCATCGATAGGGAGCTGGTCTCTGAAGTGGGGTTGCCCACCGTGCCACTGCCTTCTCTGCTACACATCACCTCGCTGGACAATAAACCACTTGGATCAGGCACCATAACCCACGTCACTCTCCCCATCACCATCACCATCCCCACACTACCGGAGCACCACGAGGAGCTGTCCTTCCACATCGTCATGTCACCCCTTCACCGGATCATCTTGGGATTGCCCTGGCTCAGACTACACAACCCCACCATCAATTGGATCACCAAGAGGATCACAGCCTGGTCCCCCTCATGCCGGAGGACCTGCCTGCTGGTGGATTGTTGCTCCACGTCAGTGAAGAGTCTGGAGTCCGCCCTCCAGCCCAACATTCCACGTGAGTAAGCAGATCTCTCCGACGTCTTCTCTGCCTCCATGGCTAAGTGTCTCCCTCCTCACAGGCCCTGCGACTGCGCCATTGACCTGCTGTAGGGACAACACTCCCCGAAGAGTCGCTTTTACTCCCTCTCCATAGCGGAGACTGAGGCCATGGAGAAAATGTGGCGGAGACCCTGAAACAGGGGTTCATCAGACGCTCTACCTCTCCTGCCCTACCAGCTTCTTCTTCGTGGCCAAAAAAGACGGAGGACTGAGGCCGTGCATTGACTACCGGGGGCCGAACGCAGTCACCACCAAGTACCGGTACACCCTCCCTCTGGTTCCGTTGGTCATCGAGCAGCTGCGAGGGGCCCGGTACTTTACCAAGTTGGACATGAGGAGTGCCTACAACCTGATCCGAGTCCGGGAAGGAGACAAGTGGAAGATGGCATTCAGCACTACCTCAGGCCACTATGAATACTGCCTCATGCTCTATGGCCTCATCAACGCACCTTCCGCGTTCCAGTCCTTCGTCAATGACGTGTTCCGAGACATGCTGAGTAGACGTGGTGGTGTACATCGACGATATCCTGATCTACTTGGCTACGTTTGAGGAGCACGTCAGGGACATCTGGGCGGTCCTACTCCGCCTCCGGGAACACAGCCTGTTGGTGAAGGGGGAGAAATGCGAATTCCATCAACAGGCCGTCTCCTTCCTGGGATACAGGATCAGTCCTCAGGGGGTGTTCATGGAAAGAGCGAAGACGGACGCCGTCAGGTCATGGCAAGTCCCCACCACCATCAAGGGCCTACAGAGCTTCCTGGGCTTTGCAAATTTCTAACGGTGTTTCATCAGGTCCTTCAGCTCCATAGCCGCCCCGCTCACCTCTGTCCTAAAGGGTGGGCCTCAGAAGCTGGCCTGGAACCCTGAGGCTGACACTACCTTCAAGAGGCTGAAGGAGAGGTTCACCACAGCGCCCCTCCTAAAACACCAAGATCCAGCTCGTCCTTTCATCCTGGAGGTGGACGCATCTGAGGAGGGCGTGGGTGGGGTCCTCTCCCAGCGGCAAGGTAAGCCAGAGAAAATGTATCCCTGTGCCTTTTTCTCGAAAAATGTTACCCCCGCAGAGAGGAACTATGGAGTTGGACAGGGAGCTGTTGGCGGTGGTCCTCGCTCTGGAGGAATGGAGACACTGGCTGGAGGGCGTAGTCCATCCATTCTGGATTCTCACTGACCACCAGAATTTTGGCAGCGAAACGGATGAACTCTCGTCAAGCCAGGTGGGCCCAATTTCTTACTCGCTTTCAGTTTATTCTGTCCAGCCGACGCACTCTCCAGGATGCACCATACCGGAGAAAGGAAGGATCTGGGGGGTCCTATCCTGCCTCCGTCTCTCATCGTGGCACCTGTCATTTGGGATATGGACGAAGACATCCGCCTGGCGGCTCAGGAGGACCCAGCGCCTTCCAACGCCCCTCCAGGGCGCGTGTATGTACCCACCAGGGTCCGTGACCACCTATAAATAATAAATTAGTCATTTAGCAGACGCTCTTATCCAGAGCGACTTACAGGAGCAATTAGGGTTAAGTGACTTGCTCAAGGGCACATCAACATATTTTTCACCTAGTCAGCTTGGGGATTAGAACCAGCGACCTTTCGGTTACTGGCACAATGCTCTTAACCACTAAGCTACCTGCCGCCCCCACCTGCTGATCTGGCGCACACCACCTTTACAGCAGGGCACTCCGGTATTATGCGCACCCTACATTCTCTCTCACAAAAATACTGGTGGCCCACCTTGGCTACTGATGTCTCCCGCTAAATCAACTCCTGTTCCGTATGTGCCCAAACGAAGACACCTCGGAATGCCCGGGCAGGCAAACTAGTTCCTCTCCTAGTGCCTCAGCGACCTTGGTTACACCTGTCCATAGACTTTGTCACATACCTCCCACATTCTGACGGCTTCACCACAGTCCTGGTGGTCGTAGATCGGTTCTCCAAATAATGCCATTTTTTGCCACTAACTGGTCTTCCTTCTGCTCTCCAGGTCGTTGATGTCCTGTTGGAACAGGTCAACCGGCATTATGGACTTCCGGAGGACATCGTCTCGGACCGTGGCCCCCAATTCACCTCCCGAGTGTGGAAGGCTTTCCTGGAGAAGATCGGGGCCATGGCCAGCCTCACTTCCGGGTATAGGCCTCAGTCGAATGGGCAGGTGGAGCGTATGAACCAGGAGCTGGGGAGGTTTCTTCATTGCCACTGTCAGGACCGGCAGGGTGAGTGGGCGAGGTTTCTTTCCTGGGCAGAATATGCCCAGAAGTCCCTTGTTCACTCCTCCACGGAGCTCACTCCCTTCCAGTGCATCCTTGGGTACCAGCTGGCCCTGGCCCCTTGGACACCCAGCCAGACTGATGCGCCCACTGTCGAAGAGTGGTTCCGCTGGGCCGGACAGGTTTGGGACGCCGCCCATGTCCATCTCCAGAGGGGCATTCGTCGGCAGAAGACCAAGCCGACCGCCACCGCAGTGAGGCCCCTGTATTCCAGCCTGGTGATCGTGTCTGGCTGTCCACTAAAAACCTCCCTCTCTGCCTGCCCTGCAAGAAACTGAGCCCCCAGTTTGTGGGGCCATTTAAGTTCCTCTGACGGATAAATGAGGTATCGTACCGGCTGCTCCTTCCCCCTCACTACCGTGTCTCACCCACTTTTCATGTGACTCTCCTCAGGCCGGTGGTTCTTGATCCTCTGGCGGATGCCGTCCCCTGGGTTACGCCCCCCCCACCCCTGTACATTGACGGGAGTCCGGCGTATGCGGTGAGGGACCTGCTGGACTCCAGGTTCCGTCGGGGATGGCTCCGTTACCTGGTGGATTGGGAGGGGTATGGTCCTGAGGAGAGGAGCTGGGTTCCGGCTGGGGACGTTCTGGACCCCAATCTAATTCGGGACTTCCACCATCGCCCTGACCGGCCCGCTCCTCTTACTCGGGGTCGTCCTCCTGGCCGGCGACGTCCTGCGGCGGGAGCTGTGCATCCGGTGTGGGGGGGAGGTACTGTCACGTCTCCTCCCGTTGCTCCCTTCTGGCGCTCTGATTCGCCGGTCTACTGAGCCACCGGTCTGAGCTTACCAACTCGGTAACACCGGAATTGAAACCCAATGTACCCTAATCAGCTCCAGCGCACCTGCACCTCATCATCTCATCACCACCCCTATATATATAGTCCCTTGTAGCTCAGTTGGTAGAGCATGGTGCTTGCAACGCCAGGGTTGTGGGTTCGTTTCCCACGGGGGGGGGCAGTGTGAAAATGTATGCACTAACTGTAAGTCGCTCTGGATAAGAGCGTCTGCTAAATGACTAAAATGTAAATATAGCCCTGGACTGTTCAGTGTTGTGTTGTGTTGTGTTAGTGTCATGTTGTGTACTCACTTTTTGTTGTTCTCTTGCTCAGTGTTAAGTAAACCTTTACATTGTTTATTCCTGTGTCTGCATCCTGCCTCTTCATAATCTCAGTACTCGTCAAAATTGATTTTGGCACGCATGAAATCATGAACGTTCTATTGTGGTTCTCCAACATCAAACTTATCCTTGTCATTATGAAAAAGTATAAACAAAACGGTAGTTTGCATGCAGCAGCCTGGTCCAAATAGCAAGGTAATGGTGCCAGTGTGGAGCCACTGCCTGTTCACCCCGCTATCATCCAGAAGGCGAGGTCAGTACAGGTGCAGGCCAGTCATGTTCTTCTACACCGATCTCGACAAACCATTCCTGTATGGACCTCGCTTTGTGCACGGGGGCATTGTCATGCTGAAACAGGAAAGGGCCTTCGCCAAACTGTTGCCACAAAGTTGGAAGCACAGAATCATCTAGAATGTCATTGTATGCTCTAGCATTAAGATTTCCTTCACCAAACTTTACAGTTGGCACTATGCATTGGGGCAGGTAGCGTTCTCCTGGCATCCGCCAAACACAGATTCGTCCGTCGGACTGCCAGATGGTGAAGCGTGATTCATCAATCCAGAGAACGCGTTTCCACTGCTCCAGAGTCCAATAGCGGCAAGCTTTACACCACTCCAGCCGACGCTTGGTATTGTGCATGGTGATCTTAGGCTTGTGTGTGGCTGCTCGACCATGGAAACCCATTTCATGAAGCTTCCGACTAACAGTTCTTATGCTGACGTTGCTTCCAGAGGCAGTTTGGAACTCGGTAGTGAGTGTTGCAACCAAGGACATAAGTTTTTATGCGCTACATGCTTCAGCACTCAGCGGTCCCGTTCTGTGAGCTTGTGTGGCATATCACTTCGCGGCTGAGCCGTTGTTGCTCCTACACGTTTCCACTT
Organism: Coregonus clupeaformis; assembly: GCF_020615455.1. Taxonomy (NCBI): domain Eukaryota; kingdom Metazoa; phylum Chordata; class Actinopteri; order Salmoniformes; family Salmonidae; genus Coregonus; species Coregonus clupeaformis. The sequence goes on along the minus strand of NC_059197.1, from coordinate 15,038,818 downwards.
CACAATAACAGCAATTACAGTTGACCGGGGCAGCTCTAGCAGGGCAGAAGTTTGACTAACTGACTTGTTGGAAAAGTGGCATCCCATGACGGTGCCACGTTGAAAGTCACTGAGCTCTTCAGTAAGGCCATTCTACTGCCAATGTTTGTCTATGGAGGTTGCATGGCTGTGTGCTCGATTTTATACACCTGTCAGCAACTTGTGTGGCTGAAATAGCCAAATCCACTACTTTGAATGGGTGTCCACATACTTTAGTATATATAGTGTATCTGATAACGTTTAGATTTTAACTGTAGCCAACTTTTTATTCACCATAACAGGAAAATTAAGAAATTATTTACAAGTATGGCGTGCTGCTAACTTACTGTTGTGAATGTGAAGAAATAAAATCGAATTCTATCGGGTAATTTAGAATAACTTGCTGATGTCATGTCAGGTTACCAAGACATGTGACGCAACAACAGGGTCAAAGTTGAATGTCTCTTGCTTCTTGCCGGCTAAAGCAATGTTCTGTGCGATCTGGGATCCTTGGGACTTCCCTACCCAAGGATCCCAGAAGTTGAAATTCTAAATGGTTAAGGTAAGGGGTAAGGATAGGGTTTAGGGTGGGGACAGTCCAAGGATCCCAGATAGCACTGATCCTAAAGCAATTGCGATATAAAAGGTGAATGCCAACAAGAAAGAGGTAGAAAGGGTGCTGTTTGAAAGGGGATCATATAAACATTGCCCAATTTTTTTTACAGGCAACATACCATGACTCCTATGTGAAAGCAGTATCAAAGACACACTTCACAAAACAGCTGCAAGACAAAAAGCAGCTTAATTGTTCCCCAACGTTAGTATGGTCTCCACGGAAATCAAATTAACATAATAAACAAATCCCCATCAAAATCCGTCTGTTTAAGCTAGAGATATCTGTTTTTGCATGGGCTGCGTCTCAATCCACCACATCTGCTGATATCGTCCTTCCGCATCTGCAGTGAAAGGTGGCAGAGCTAGAGCGATGTTTGTCAGACCATGAGACGTCCCGAAAATCGGTATTCTCACAAAAACGTCTGTAGCGTCCGAGTGGTTTCTATTGAAAGATTAGACTCTCACGAACACGGTGTCGTTCTCCGTTTTGCTCTAGGACGCCCACAAGACTCCAAAGTCGGTACAGCCTCTTCTGCCAACTTCTGTCCAAAGCGTCCGAACGGTTAGCTACCTTTTTGGACTATCTGTTGTTCAATGTAGTGAATCTGTTATTCAATGCATTTCTATTGGCTAATAGCAGTAATGCCAAATTCAATGTTTCATCCCAAAAACATTTAATAACTTTTTTTTGATACCTTAATGGGTCTTAAAATTCAAAATCAAATAGCTAAATGATCCTTGGTATGACCATCTTAAAACAATTACATATGTTGACTTAGAACCCCCCCATCCCCATCCCCTGGCTTAGACAGGGCTTAGACTCTAGAGAGTTAAGGGCATTGTCCACCATATCAATAACTGTTAACATAACCTTGCTGATCTCTTGATTCCTAGTGATTCACCTCCACCTCTCAGAACCACTACTAAGCCATTCCATATTACATTAACTTAAAACACTGGCTAAGTGAAAGTAACATGGAGGGCGCCTACCGGGAACTTGCTGTCCCCTATCCACTTATTTTAAATACCAGGGAAGGAGATGAGGAAAGTGAAACCTCTTTAGACTATTGAGATGCACCCGGCCGTCACAGCCCCCACTTCATCTGCCTTTGTTCCAAACTTGTTTTGGCCAACCAACCTCTCCCCTGGGTGAGGCAGGCATAGTCTTTGATCCTAAATGCCCTTTAAGCGTTTAATCGGCTCAGTAATTACTTAAACGACCTCGGGACGCAGGATCACTCCACGTAATTATGAATCGGGAGGCAGGAGAGGACGGAGCGTCTCAGTTTGGGGGCAAAATCAGGCAGAAAATCTCCTTTTTGATCTCAGGCCCTTTACCAAGACCCACAGGGGTGAGTGTAGAGGACTGGAGAGAGAGAGGTGGTGAGTTCTGGGACTATGTGTGTGTGTGCGTGTACGTGTGTGTGTAGTAGTCCCCCTCCGAACATGTAATGCAGCGTTGGCTCTCTTCTCCCCAGACCCCCTTACTCATCAGCTGTGAGATTGATCCCTGTCAAATCCAATCTGTCAGCCTCAACACAGATAGACCAGCCCACCAGCCAGCATACTGCTGCTCCAGGCAGTCCTACAACATCTACCCGGCATCAAGCCATTATTCTCTGTCCCATCTAGTCCCAGCCTCAGCGCCAGTACCCAGCCCAGCCCTATGAACCAGCCCCTGTACAAACACTCCCATTGCTAGTTTAATCAGCAATGCCGCTGAAGCCCAGCCACTGAAGCCCAGCCCCAGCCTAAAACACAGAACCCCATCCTCGGCACACTGCCAACCAACAGATGCGTATTTTCAGCTGTGAATCAAATAAATTGCTGGAGAATGAAAAGCTTAATCAGACTTTGATTGATCTGTGGGCACTCAGATTGACACATATCCCCAGGGGAAGGAACTGAAAGGGTTACGCACACACACACACACACACACATACGCACACACACACACACACACACACACACATGCACGCGCACGCACGCACGCACACACACTCACATGCACACACACCACTGATATCTATTCAGGGATATGCATGATATGCAGTGGGGAAAAAAAGTATTTAGTCAGCCACCAATTGTGCAAGTTCTCCCACTTAAAAAGATGAGAGAGGCCTGTAATTTTCATCATAAGTACACGTCAACTATGACAGACAAAATGAGAATTTTTTTTCCAGAAAATCATATTGTAGGATTTTATTGAATTTATTTGCAAATTATGGTGGAAAATAAGTATTTGGTCAATAACAAAAGTTTCTCAATACTTTGTTATATACCCTTTGTTGGCAATGACACAGGTCAAACGTTTTCTGTAAGTCTTCACAAGGTTTTCACACACTGTTGCTGGTATTTTGGCCCATTCCTCCATGCAGATCTCCTCTAGAGCAGTGATGTTTTGGGGCTGTCGCTGGGCAACACGGACTTTCAACTCCCTCCAAAGATTTTCTATGGGGTTGAGATCTGGAGACTGGCTAGGCCACTCCAGGACCTTGAAATGCTTCTTACAAAGCCACTCCTTCATTGCCCGGGCGGTGTGTTTGGGATCATTGTCATGCTGAAAAACCCAGCCACGTTTCATCTTCAATGCCCTTGCTGATGGAAGGAGGTTTTCACTCAAAATCTCACGATACATGGCCCCATTCATTCTTTCCTTTACGTCCTGGTCCCTTTGCAGAAAAACAGCCCCAAAGCATGATGTTTCCACCCCCATGCTTCACAGTAGGTATGGTGTTCTTTGGATGCAACTCAGCATTCTTTGTCCTCCAAACACGACGAGTTGAGTTTTTACCAAAAAGTTCTCTTTTGGTTTCATCTGACCATATGACATTCTCCCAATCCTCTTCTGGATCATCCAAATGCACTCCAGCAAACTTCAGACGGGCCTGGACATGTACTGGCTTAAGCAGGGGGACACGTCTGGCACTGCAGGATTTGAATCCCTGGCGGCGTAGTGGGTTACTGATGGTAGGCTTTGTTACTTTGGTCCCAGCTCTCTGCAGGTCATTCACTAGGTCCCCCCGTGTGGTTCTGGGATTTTTGCTCACCGTTCTTGTGATCATTTTGACCCCACGGGGGAGATCTTGCGTGGAGCCCCAGATCGAGGGAGATTATCAGTGGTCTTGTATGTCTTCCATTTCCTAATAATTGCTCCCACAGTTGATTTCTTCAAACCAAGCTGCTTACCTATTGCAGATTCAGTCTTCCCAGCCTGGGGCAGGTCTACAATTTTGTTTCTGGTGTCCTTTGACAGCTCTTTGGTCTTGGCCATAGTGGAGTTTGGAGTGTGACTGTTTGAGGTTGTGGACAGGTGTCTTTTATACTGATAACAAGTTCAAACAGGTGCCTTTAATACAGGTAACGAGTGGAGGACAGAGGAGCCTCTTAAAGAAGAAGTTACAGGTCTGTGAGAGCCAGAAATCTTGCTTGTTTGTAGGTGACCAAATACTTATTTTCCACCATAATTTGCAAATAAATTCATTAAAAATCCTACAATGTGATTTTCTGGATTTTTTTTCCTCATTTTGTCTGTCATAGTTCACGTGTACCTATGATGAAAATTACAGGCCTCTCTCATCTTTTTAAGTGGGAGAACTTGCACAATTGGTGGCTGACTAAATACTTTTTTCCCCCACTGTAGCTAGACTGTTTTCAGGTAGACAATGCATTTACTGTTCTATAGGTTGGATGGTGAAATAACAGCATATTCACTAGCAGAGAGGTTGAAATAACAATGCATTCTGTTGACTACCTATTCACCACTTGTTATATAGGCTATTATGCATGCTGTGGTATATAATAGTAGTGTGTTTGGTGTGTGTATGTGTGTTGGTTTACTGACGCATGCTCATGAACATAATCACAGTTGGTGTCTGTGTTGATGTGAACGCTTTTGTAAACATAATGACAATGTGTGTGCGCACATGGAGTGTGCATGTGTTGGCGAACCAATATGTGTGTGTAAGTGTGCGTTTGTGAACCTAATGTGTGTGTGTAAGTGTGTGCGTGCATTTGTGAATCTAATGTGTGTGTGTAAGTGTGTGTGTGTGTGTGTTGGGGAGAGATGTGAGGGTTAACCTGGCGAGGGCCCCTGTAATGAGTAAGCATTCAGTCATCGGGGCAAGATAAATGGAGGGCCCGGCACTAGTGCAGCAGTCAGCAGGAAGAGAGGCCCGCGGCTTGTTTGTGCCAAATGGAGCTCGCAAAATATCAAAGGCCAGCCATCCAGAAGACGCCCGCATTTGACAAATTTTAAATTAGCCAGAAAGATAGAGAGTGAGGGAGAGGGAGAAGAGGGAGGAATGAGATTGGGGGCAGGGGGTGGGGGGGTGGGGGTTGGGGGGCAGGGGGTATAGTAAGGGGAGTGGAAGAGGGGAAGAGAGGAGGAGAGAAAAAGGAGGGTAAATTATGCAATCCTTTCTGTCGTCCAACACGCTGAAATCCATACTCGTCTGCCCTTTCTGTTGTTTTTTAGGGGTCCAAGCCAACTACCTCTCACAGTCTCACTTCAGAATTAGATGTTCATCCATGTTTCTCAAATGTCAAATTTCAAAGTTGTCTCAAACGTAAGTGTTAAATTTTTTAAGTTAGGTTTAAGTTTAGGCATTAACTCCGAATGGTTAAGGTAAGGGTTAAGGTTTGGGATAGGCTTAAAACAAAAATCTCAAAAACTACTTTCCATGGCTGGATTCAAACTTGCAACCTTTGGAATCAGATGTTTACGCCCATCCGCCATCCCTGTCCACAACACCCTAGCAAAACCAAAACCTACCTTAAGGTAACAGCGCTCACTGTTGTTCCTAGTGGCCAGTTTCCACATAATCTCCTGATGTCCTCAGACATGGATGGACGTTGAATACTGACTTATATCACGGGTGACCTGGCTGGTCCAAGCAGCGAAGCTGACATACTGTACTTGCATGCACACACACAAACACACACACACAGATGAACATACAGACGAACACACACACACACACACAGTCTGGGAATAATGTGTGCTCACCCCAGGCTTAATTGGTTTTAGAAAAGTAAACATAGATCTCTGCTTAGTGGAGGCGATTGCAGTCCTTCTTCCTCTCTCTCTCTCCCGGTCGGCTCAAACACACCAGCAGAGACGGAGGCCGGTTCTTTACACACACCATTTCTCTCCCAGCAGCCGCTGCCTGTTCTCAAGGGCTGTTTTAACTCCCACAATGCCACAGCACAGATCACAACGGTCTATTGGCATGGAATGAGGCACAAAATGACAACCCCAGGCAGGAAGAGATGCTGAGAAGGAGAGGGAAGGGAAGACAACAAGGTCAGTGGTGTCAATGGGCTGTATCTATGCATTGGGTTGTGTTGTGGTGTGTTGTGGTGTGTTTTGGCTATGTGGTGTGTTGTGTTGCGTTTTGGTGTTTATGTTATTTATTGTGGTTTGGAGTGGAGTGTTGTGGTGTGTTATATTGTGGTGTATTGGGTTGTGGTGTGTTGTGGTGTGGTGTGTTGTATTGTGGTGTATTGTGTTGTGGTGTGTTGTGGTGTGTTGTATTGTGGTGTATTGTGTTGTGGTGTGTTGTGGTGTGTTGTATTGTGGTGTATTGTGTTGTGGTGCGGAGTGTTGTGGAGTGTTGTGGTGTGTGGTGTGGTCTGTTGTATTGTGGTGTGTTGTGATGTGTGGTGTCTCCTGAGTGGCGCAGTGGTCTAAGGCACTGCATCGCAGTGCTAGCTGTGCCACTAGAGATTCTGGTTCGAATCCAGGCTCTGTCGTCGGTATGATGTAAATTTGTATTGTATAGTTTTTAATTTTCAGGGATCCACAACAATACTGTATGCTCAATATATATAGTCGTGGTAAACTCATTCCTGTGGAGAATGGGATTTTTATTGTGCGTTTTTTGGCAAGTGTGTGTGTGTCAATGTGTACTAAATATTGCAAGACAGGACTGCAGTGTTAATTTCCAGTGATATTTTTTTTCCAATTTCCACTCGGGTCCCCAGCTGTTCACACATAGAAACACCACCTCCAACACTGGAGTCTCACAATCCCTTTACACACACAAGCGCGCGCACACACACACACACACACACACACACACACACACACACACACACACACACACACACACACACACACACACACACACACACACACACACACACACACACAGACACACAGACACACACACACACAATTCAATTGAATTCCGCATTATGCTGAATAACCTTGTACTTAGATTGAAACACAAAGAATGTGACACGCTACTCCGAGACACAACATCCAAGCTTTTTCTGTCGTTCTTTCCTCCCCATCGCCCTTTCTTTCTTCTTTATTCTTTACTGCCTAAATTAGAGTGCCGTGCCTGCCCAGTAAAGACTTTTATTTTACTAATGTCAATTTACAGCCTAGCAAAAGGGAGCTGCCGCTAATCTTCTCCTACTCATTACACACCATTTCCAAGTCGTTTGGCCGCCACGCCGGTTGGCTCCTCGTGGTGTATGCAGTGAGGGGTGACCTGATTGTTTATTATTTCTTTATTTATGTTTGTATTTACACAACCACATGCTCTCTCTCTCTCTCTCTCTCTCTCTCTCTCTCTCTCTCTCTCTCTCTCTCTCTCTCTCTCTCCTCCCTCTCTCTCTCTCTCTCTCTCTCTCCATTCCTGTTCTCTTTCTCCTGAGCCCTTCTCATGCATTTTCTATGAATAATCAGTGGTGCTTAAGCAACTGGATCTGCTTCCCTGCATCCACACACACACACACACACACACACACACACACACACACACACACACACACACACACACACACACACACACACACACACACACACACAGAGAGAGAGAGAGAGAGCATGGAGAAACATGCAAAACAGGAAAACACAAAGCATACCAGTACAGGTGGAGGCTCATGGTTCTCACCCCCTTCCAAAGACTTACACATTAATTATGACAACATCTGGAGGACGTCCGCCAACCTATCATCGCTCTTGCAATATGAACTGAGATGTTGTCCACCCAATCAAAGGATTAGATTATCAATTTAGTATTGAAAGCATAAGCTACAGCTAGCTAGCACTGCAGTAAATAAAATGTGGTGAGTAGTTGACTCAAAGAGAGAGAAAGACAATAGTTGAACAGTTTGAACAAATTAATGTATTCCAAAATGAAGGAGGAGCAAAAGAGAGATAGAGAGAGATTTCTATTTTTTTTTACTTTCAGTTTCACTTAGCCTACTCAAACACCCTGCTCAAACAGAGGGATGCTATGTTAGCTAGCTGTCAATGAATATCCAACACAACTTCCAAGTCAAGGTAAGCTTTTGGTTTTACTAATTTATTGCTAAACTGCTTACTACGGTGATAAACATACCTGAACTGTTGTACTAATGATTACACCCTAGATCAGCTAGATGCAGGCAAGAGTATGCAAGGCGGTATTGAATGTGTCACTGTCTGTCACCTCAAAATGTTCTCTCGACCTGTGTGCACATACGTTGTAAACTTTAATTCATAGGCTAGGTTGTAGCAACCTCATGAGGGGTATAGGGAAAATTCAAGTATCATGTAGTAGCGTAAACCTATCGCTGTTACATTGAACTGGGTGAATGGAATATGAATGACAGTCATCCAATAGGCTGTAATAGAAATAAGGCCAGTACTATACACACACAGCAGGTCTCTCTCTCATACACAGCTCAGATAAACAGATTAAACCCTTAAATACACTGCTCAAAAAAATAAAGGGAACACTTAAACAACACAATGTAACTCCAAGTCAATCACACTTCTGTGAAATCAAACTGTCCACTTAGGAAGCAACACTGATTGACAATACATTTCACATGCTGTTGTGCAAATGGAATAGACAACAGGTGGATATTATAGGCAATTAGCAAGACACCCCCAATAAAGGACTGGTTTTGCAGGTGGTGACCACAGACCACTTCTTAGTTCCTATGCTTCCTGGCTGATGTTTTGGTCACTTTTGAATGCTGGCGGTGCTTTCACTCTAGTGGTAGCATGAGACGGAGTCTACAACCCATACAAGTGGCTCAGGTAGTGCAGCTCATCCAGGATGGCACATCAATGTGAGCTGTGGCAAGAAGGTTTGCTGTGTCTGTCAGCGTAGTGTCCAGAGCATGGAGGCGCTACCAGGAGACAGGCCAGTACATCAGGAGACGTGGAGGAGGCCGTAGGAGGGCAACAACCCAGTAGCAGGACTGCTACCTCCGCCTTTGTGCAAGGAGGAGCAGGAGGAGCACTGCCAGAGCCCTGCAAAATGACCTCCAGCAGGCCACAAATGTGCATGTGTCTGCTCAAACGGTCAGAAACAGACTCCATGAGGGTGGTATGAGGGCCCGACGTCCACAGGTGGGGGTTGTGCTTACAGCCCAACACCGTGCAGGACGTTTGGCATTTGCCAGAGAACACCAAGATTGGCAAATTCGCCACTGGCGCCCTGTGCTCTTCACAGATGAAAGCAGGTTCACACTGAGCACATGTGACAGACGTGACAGAGTCTGGAGACGCCCGTGGAGAACGTTCTGCTGCCTGCAACATCCTCCAGCATGACCGGTTTGGCGGTGGGTCAGTCATGGTGTGGGGTGGCATTTCTTTGGGGGCCGCACAGCCCTCCATGTGCTCACCAGAGGTAGCCTGACTGCCGTTAGGTACCGAGATGAGATCCTCAGACCCCTTGTGAGACCATATGCTGGTGCGGTTGGCCCTGGGTTCCTCCTAATGCAAGACAATGCTAGACCTCATGTGGATGGAGTGTGTCAGCAGTTCCTGCAAGAGGAAGGCATTGATGCTATGGACTGGCCCGCCCGTTACCCAGACCTGAATCCAATTGAGCACATCTGGGACATCATGTCTCGCTCCATCCACCAACGCCACATTGCACCACAGACTGTCCAGGAGTTGGCGGATGCTTTAGTCCAGGTCTGGGAGGAGATCCCTCAGGAGACCATCCGCCACCTCATCAGGAGCATGCCCAGGCGTTGTAGGGAGGTCATACAGGCACGTGGAGGCCACACACACTACTGAGCCTCATTTTGACTTGTTTTAAGGACATTACATCAAAGTTGGATCAGCCTGTAGTGTGGTTTTCCACTTTAATTTTGAGGGTGACTCCAAATCCAGACCTCCATGGGTTGATACATTTGATTTCCATTGATAATTTTTGTGTGATTTTGTTGTCAGCACATTCAACTATGTAAAGAAAAAAGTATTTAATAAGATTATTTCATTCATTCAGATCTAGGATGTGTTATTTTAGTGTTCCCTTAATTTTTTTGAGCAGTGTAGATAGTGGTGTACACAGCTGTGTAAACCGCCATTGAATTAGTAGTGAATTCACATAAAGACAGACTCAATTTCTCACAGTCTATCCGGCGGCAGGTAGCCTTGAGGTTAAAGTGTTGGGCCAGCAGCCACAAGGTCGCTGGGTTGAATCCCTGAGGCAACAAGGTGAAAAAAAGAATCTGTCGGTGTGCCCTTGAGCAAGGCACTTAACCTCAATTACTCCATGGGAGCTGGACCATGGTGACCTTGGCTGTGAACCCACTCCCTGCGGGTGTTTCAGGAGGAGTTGGGATAGGCTGGTTTGACACTGCCTAGGGGGGATGGAATCAAGGCTCATACTCACGTAAACCCGGCAGCCGGGCATTCCCATGATGCACTGCTCTGCCTCCTCCCTTTTGTCTGTCTTCATTTTCCCTTGGCAACAGGGCAGTGGGCATGGTCACCAAGCGACCCATGACAATCAAAAGTAGGAGAGCAGGACAAACCAAATGAATTAAAACCTTGACACCTAGCTGTCAGTAGATCAACCATACATGCCATAGCTGTCAGTGGATCAACCATACATACCATAGCTGTCAGTGGATCAACCATACATACCATAGCTGTCAGTCGATGCACAAACAATCATACACACACAGAGCCTTCAGAAAGTTTTCATACCCCTTGACATATTCCACATTTTGTTGTGTTGCTGCCTGCATTCAAAATGTATAAAATATTTTTTTTACATACAATACCCCATGATGACAAAGTGAAAACAAGTTTTTAGAAATGTTAGCACATTTATTGAAAATGAAATACAGACATATCTAATTTACATAAGTATTCACACCCCTGAGTCAATACATGTTAGAATCACCTTTGGCAGCGATTACAGCTGTGAGTCTTTCTGGGTAAGTCTCTAAGAGCTTTGCACGCATGGGATTGCACAATATTTACCCATTATTATTTTCAAAATTCTTCAAGCTCTTCAAGCTGTCAAATTGGTTATTGATCATTGCTAGACAACCATTTTTAGTCTTGCCATAGACTTTCAAGCAGATTTAAGGCAAAACTGACTCGGCCACTCAAAAACATTTACTGTCTTCTTGGTAAGCAACCGCAGTGTAGATTTGGCCTTGTGTTATAGGTTATTGTCCTGCTGAAAGGTGAATTAATCTCCCAGTGTCTAGTGGAAAGCAGACTGAATCAGGTTTTTCTCGAGGATTTTGACAGTGCTCTATTCCGTTAATTTTTTATACAAGTATACCCATAACATGATGCAGCCACCACTATGCTGGAAAATCTTGAGAGTGGTACTCAGTAACGTGTAATTTTGGATTTGCCCCAAACATAACACTTCATATTCAGGATAAATAGTGAATTGCTTTGCCACATTTTTTGCAGTATTACTTTAGAGCCTTGTTGCAAACAGGATGCATGCTTTGGAATATTTGTATTCTGTACAGGCTTCCTTCTTTTCACTGTGTCAATTAGGTTAGTATTGTGGAGTAACTACAACGTTGTTCATCCATCCTCAGTTTTCTCCTATCACAGCTATTAAACTCTGTAACTGTTTTAAAGTCACCATTGGCCGCATGGTGAAATCCCTGAGCGGTTTCCTTCCTCTCCGGCACTGAGTTAGGAAGGATGCCTATATCTTTGTAGTGACTGGGTGTATTGATACACCATACAAAATGCAATTAATAACTTCACCATGCTCAAAGGAATATTCAATGTCTGCTTTTTTTAATTGTACCCATCTACCAAAATGTGCCCTTCTTTACGAGACATTGGAAAACCTCCCTGGTCTTTGTGGTTGAATCTGCATTTGAAATGTACTGCTCGACTGAGTGGCCTTACAGATAATTGTATGTGTGAAGTACAGAGATGAGCTAGTCATTCAAAAATAATTTTAAACACATTATTGCACACAGAGTCAAGCAACTTCTGTGACTTTTTATAATTTTTTTTTTTTTTTTCTGAACGTATTTAGGCTTGCCATGACAAAGGGGTTGAATGACTCAAGACATTTCAGCGTTTCATTTTTTATCAATTTGTATACATTTTGAAAAACATAATTCCACGTTTACATTATGGGGTATTGTGTGTAGTAGGCCAGTCACAAAAAAATTTACAATGAACAAAAATATAAACGCAACATTTTACTGAGTTACAGTTCATATAAGGAAATCAGTCGGTATAAATAATTTAATTTGGCCCTAATCTATGGATTTCATATGACTGGGAATGAAGAAATGCATCTGTTGGTCACAGATACCTTTAAAAAAAGGTAGACGCATGGATAAAAAAAAAAACCCAGACAGTATCTGGTGTGACCACCATTTGCCACATGCAACGCGACACATCTCCTTCGAATAGAGTTGATCATGCTGTTGATTGTGGCCTGTGGAATGTTGTCCCACTCGTCTACAATTGCTGTACAAAGTTGCTGGATATTGGTGGAAACTGGAACACGCTGTCATACACGTCGATCCAGAGCATCCCAAACATGCTCAATGGATGCCATGTCTGGTGAGTATGCAGGCCATGGAAGAACTGGGACATTTTCAGCTTCCAGGAATTGTGTACAGATCCTTGTGACATGGAGTCATGCATTATCATGCTGAAACATGAGGTGATGGCGGCAGATGAATGGCACGACAATGGGCCTCAGGATCACGTCACGGTATCTCTGTGCATTCAAATTGTCATTGATAAAATTTAACTATGTTCGTTGTCCATAGCTTATGCCTGCCCATACCATATCCCCACCGCTACCATGGGGCACTCTGTTCACAACGTTGACATCAGCAAACCGCTCACCCACACAACGCCATACACGCTGTCTGCCATCTGCCGGGTACAGTTGAAACTGGGATTCATTCGTGAAGAGCACACTTCTCCAGCATGCCAGTGGCCATCTAAAGTGAGAATTTGCCCACTGAAGTCGGTTGCGACGCCGAACTGCAGTCAGGTCAAGACCCTGGTGAGGATGATGAGTACGCAGATGAGCTTTTCTGAGACGGTTTCTGACAGTTTGTGCAGAAATTTCATCAGCTGTCCGGGTGGCTGGTCTCAGATGATCCCGCAGGTGAAGAAGCCGGATTTGGAGGTCCTGGGCTGGTGTTTTTACACGTGGTTTTTACAACGTTAGGTGGTTGGTAGCTGCTGTACTTAATTTCGGCTACTGACTGCAGTCTGCCAGTTTGGCTTTATACATAGCTTGGGCTTTGTCGAGTAAGGCTTAAACTATGTATTTAGATTGTAGTTAGGTACTATAGGTAGGCATCGTGGGCTGTATATTATTAAGTAGTATAGGTAGGCATCGTGGGCTGTTGTGGGTAGCTGTTGTGTAGTTATTGTAGGTTACTTTTGTATTCGGCGGTGCCGGTGTAGCACGAAGCTAGCTAGCTAACTCACCTCCTGGATTAGCTGGCGAGTTGCTATTAGCAACGGTTGCAACTAAAAACAATATCCTTTTAGCCAGCTACATTCGTTCGCAGCGACGCCGTTTTTCAAACAAAGTCAACACAGTAGCCATTGCTAGCCAGCCAACACTACCAGCTGGCTGTACTGTGGTAGCTAAATACAATATCTTTGTGCTAGCTACCCAACGTTTAATCATTGCTGCGTTATGAAAGATAAGCTTGGCTTCTTATATGGTGTTGAGTTATGCTTAAACCATGTATTTAGATTGTAGGTAGGTATTGTAGTTTGGTATTATAGGTAGCTTACTCAGGTAGTTATTGAAGGTTATTGTAGGTAATTATTGTAGGTAAGGACTGTATTCGGCGGACCCCGGCGAAGCACGAGGCTAGCTTACCCACTACTTGGACCAACAAAGCTAGCTAGCTAGCTAGCGGGTAGCTGCTGGTAACTTTTTGCAACTGTGGTTAATTGTTTCCAATGTTATTTCATGCTTAAGAGTACCTGTGATTGAGCCAGCTAGCTGCTACCATTCAGCTGTTTTTCTAACCTCATCCGAGGCATTAACGTTAGGTGGTTGGTAGCTGCTGTACTTAATTACAGCTACTGATAACAGTCTGCTGTAGTTTACAACAATTCTAATTTCTAAAGTGGAAGTTGGGAGAGTTTTACTCGGGCGGTTCAGTGAAACAATTATAGTTTCTGAGGTGGAAGTTGGGAGAGTTATATATATATTTTTTTTTTTTTTGGTGAGGGAGGCCTGCTCTCTCCTTTCCCTGATGTTTAGTTCATTTCATTCCGATCTCCTCTGCATTATTGTAGCCATCTGCTGCAGCCTGTCAACTATGCCTCTGCCTATCCCTGTTCTCTCCTCTCCGCACAGGCTACACAAACGCCTCACACCGCGTGGCTGCTGCCTCTCTAACCTGGTGGTCCCTGCACGCACCACACACCTGGAGTTCCAGGTCTCAGGCAGCCTCTGGAACTGCCGTTCTGCCGCCAACAAGGCTGACTTCATCCCAGCCTATGCTACCCTCCAGTCCCTCGACTTCCTGGCGCTGACGGAAACATGGATTACCACTGAAAACACTGCTACTCCTACTGCTCTCTCCTCGTCTGACCATGTGTTCTCGCATACCCCGAGAGCATCTGGTCAGAGGGGTGGTGGCACAGGAATCCTCATCTCTCCCAAGTGGTCATTCTCAATTTTTCCCCTAACCCATCTGTCTATCTCCTCATTTGAATTCCACGCTGTCACAGTCACTAGCCCATTTAAGCTTAATATCCTTGTCATCTATCGCCCTCCAGGTTCCCTTGGAGAGTTCATCAATGAGCTTGACGCCTTGATAAGTTCCTTTCCTGAGGATGGCTCACCCTTCACAGTTTTGGGGGATTTCAACCTCCCCACGTCTACATTTGACTCATTTCTCTCTGCCTCCTTCTTTCCACTCCTCTCCTCTTTTGACCTCACCCTCTCACCATCCCCCCACTCACAAGGCAGGCAATACGCTTGACTTCATCTTTACTAGATGTTGCTCTTCTACTAATCTCACTGCAACTCCCCTCCATGTCTACGACCACTACTTTGTATCCTTTTCTCTCTCGCTCTCCTCCAACACTACTCACTCTGCCCCTACACAGATGGTAACGCGCCGCCGCAACCTTCGCTCTCTCTCTCCCACTACTCTCTCCTCTTCCATCCTATCATCTCTTCCCTCTGCTCAATCCTTCTCCTCCAATCTCCTGATTCTGCCTCCTCAACCCTCCTCTCCTCCCCTTTCTGCATCCTTTGACTCCCTGTGTCCCCTATCCTCCCGGCCGGCTCGGTCCTCCCCTCCAGCTCTGTGGCTTGATGACTCATTGCGAGCTCACAGAACAGAGCTCCCGGGCAGCTGAGCGGAAATGGAAGAAAACTAAACTCCCTGCCGACCTGGCATCTTTTCACTCCCTCCTCTCTACATTTTCTTCATCTGTTTCTGCTGCTAAGGCCACTTTCTACCACTCTAAATTCCAAGCATCTGCCTCTAACCCTAGGAAGCTCTTTGCCACATTCTCCTCACTGCTGAATCCTCCCCCCCCCCTCTCTGTGGATGACTTTGTCAACCACTTTGAAAAGAAGGTTGACGACATCCGATCCTCGTTTGTTAAGTCTAATGACACTGCTGGTCCTGCTCACACTGCCCTACCCTATGCTTTGACTTCTTTCTCCCCTCTCTCTCCAGATAAAATCTTGCGACTAGTGACTGCAGGCCGCCCAACAACCTGCCCGCTTGACCCCATCCCCTCCTCTCTTCTCCAGACCATCTCCGGTGACCTTCTCCCCTACCTCACCTCGCTGATCAACTCATCCTTGACCGCTGGCCATGTCCCTTCCGTCTTCAAGAGAGCGAGAGTTGCACCCCTTCTCAAAAAACCAACACTCGATCCCACTGATGTCAACAACTACAGACCAGTATCCCTTCTTTCTTTTCTTTCCAAAACTATTGAGCGTGCCGTCTTTAGCCAACTCTCTTGCTATCTCTCTCAGAATGACCTTCTTGATCCAAACCAGTCAGGTTTCAGGACTGGTCATTCAACTGAGACTGCTCTTCTCTGTGTCACGGAGGCTCTCCGCACTGCTAAAGCTAACTCTCTCTCCTCTGCTCTTGTCCTTCTAGACCTGTCTGCTGCCTTTGATACAGTGAACCATCAGATCCTCCTCTCCACCCTCTCCGAGCTGGGCATCTCCGGCGCGGCTCACTCCTAGATTGCGTCCTACCTGACCGGTCGCTCCTACCAAGTGGCGTGGCGAAGCTGTCTCCGCACCACGTGCTCTCACCACTGGTGTCCCCCAGGGCTCAGTTCTAGGCCCTCTCCTTTTCTCCCTATACACCAAGTCACTTGGCTCTGTCATATCCTCACATGGCCTCTCCTATCATTGCTACGCTGACGATACACAACTAATCTTCTCCTTTCCCCCCTTCTGATAACCAGGTGGCGAATCGCATCTCTGCATGTCTGGCCGACATATCAGTATGGATGACGGATCACCACCTCAAGCTGAACCCTGGCAAGACGGAGCTGCTCTTCCTCCCGGGGAAGGACTGCCCGTTCCATGATCTCGCCATCACGGTTGACAACTCCGTTGTGTCCTCCTCCCAGAGTGCGAAGAGCCTTGGCGTGACCCTGGACAACACCCTGTCGTTCTCCGCTAACATCAAGGCGGTGACCCGATCCTGCAGGTTCATGCTCTACAACATTCGGAGAGTACGACCCTGCCTTACACAGGAAGCGGCACAGGTCCTAATCCAGGCACTTGTCATCTCCCGTCTGGATTACTGCAACTCGCTGTTGGCTGGGCTCCCTGCCTGTGCCATTAAACCCCTACAACTCATCCAGAATGCCGCAGCCCGTCTGGTGTTCAACCTTCCCAAGTTCTCTCACGTCACCCCCCTCCTCCGCACACTCCACTGGCTTCCAGTTGAAGCTCGCATCCGTTACAAGACCATGGTGCTTGCCTATGGAGCAGTGAGGGGAACGGCACCTCCGTACCTTCAGGCTCTGATCAGTCCTTACACCCAGGCGAGGGCATTGCGTTCATCCACCTCTGGCCTGCTGGCTCCCCTTCCTCTGCGGAAGCATAGTTCCCGCTCAGCCCAGTCAAAGCTGTTCGCTGCTCTGGCACCCCAATGGTGGAACAAGCTCCCTCACGACGCCAGGACAGCGGAGTCACTCACCACCTTCCGGAGACATTTGAAACCCCACCTCTTTAAGGAACACCTGGGATAGGATAAAGTAATCCTTCTACCACCCCCAACAAAAAAAATAATAATAAAAAATAAAAATAAAAAATAAAATAGTATAATTGTAAAGTGGTTATCCCACTGGCTATAGGGTGAATGCACCAATTTGTAGTCGCTCTGCATAAGAGCGTCTGCTAAATGACATAAATGTGCCCTTGAGCAAGGCACTTAACCCTAATTGCTCCTGTAAGTCGCTCTGGATAAGAGCGTCTGCTAAATGACTAAAATGTAAATGTAAAAATGTCGTGAGGCTGGATGTACTGCCAAATTCTTTAAAACGACGTTGGAGGGGGCTTATGGTAGAGAAATTAACATTAAATTATCTGGCAACAGCTCTGGTGGACATTACTGCAGTCAGCATGCCAATTGCACTCTCCCTCAAAACTTGAGACATCTGTGGCATTGTGTTCTGTGAGAAAACTGCACATTTTAGAGTGGCCTTTTAATGTCCCCAGCACAAGGCATCCCCAGCTGTGTAATGATCATGCTGTTTAATCAGCTTTTTGATATGCCACACCTGTCAGGTGGATGGATTATCTTGGCAAGGAGAAATACTCACTAACAGGGATGTAAACAAATTTGTGCACAAAATTTGAGAGAAATAAGCTTTTTGTACACATGGAACATTTGTGGGATCTTTTATTTCAGCTCATGAAACATGGGACCAACACTTTACATGTTGCGTTCATATTTTTGTTAAGTATAAATGCAATCAATTTAAAATTCAGTCTGTAACACAACAAAATCTGGAAAAAGTCAAGGGGTGTGAATACTTTCTGAAGGCACACGCACAAACACACACATTCACGGAAAACACATTTACACACAAATACTTTTTATCTGATGGAATTATGTTAAAACACGCACGCACGCACACACACACACACACACACACACACACACACACACACACACACACACACACACACACACACACACACACACACACACACACACACACACACACACACACACACACACACACACACATATATATTTCCACCCATCACAAGTGCCACATGCTCATGACAGAGGAGCGACAGAGAAGAGGGGAAGAAAGGGGGGAGGATGAGGAGGAAGGGTTTAAAACAAGTTTTCGGTTTACTGTAAGGATTTAACTCTGAGAAGCAGACGTTATCTCCTCTGTGTCTATGTCTCTACTGTGATTAATTGATTAATTGTTTGATGTAGATTGTAGAGGCTTGATGGTTATGATGAGATTAGGGTGTGTCTATAGTAGATTGGGGGTCATTTTGTGTTGTGTGTATGGAGGGGGTAGGGCAGGGTTGGGCAATCATTTTAGCTTGCGGGCCACAGCAGGATATTATAAAATATATACAATATCAGTCAAAAGTTTGGACACACCTACTCATTCAAGGGTTTTTCTTTATTTTTACTATTTTCTACATTGTAGAATAATAGTGAAGACATCAAAACTATGAAATAACACATATGGAATCATGTAGTAACACAAAAAGTGTTAAACAAATCAAAATATATTTTTGATTTTAGATTCTTCAAATAGCCACCCTTTGCCTTGATGACAGCTTTGCACACACTTGGCATTCTCTTAACCAGTATCACCTGGAATGCTTTTCCAACAGTCTTGAAGGAGTTTCCACATATGCTGAGCACTTGTTGGCTGCTTTTCCTTCACTCTGCCATCCTACTCATCCCGAACCATCTCAATTGGGTTGAGGTCGGGGGATTAGTATAAGGGCCTGCCAGATAGTATAAGTCGGGCAGATAGGAGAGTGGGCCAGATAGCATAAGTTCCGCCAGTCGGCCAGATAGGATAAATTGGCCAGATAGGACAAGTCGGCCAGATAGCATATGTTCCACCAGCCAGCAAGACAGGATATATCTTGCGGGCTGGCCAGATACAGTGGGGAAAAAAAGGTTTTAGACAGCCACCAATTGTGCATGTTCTCCCACTTAAAAAGATGAGAGAGGCCTGTAATTGTCATCATAGGTACACGTCAACTATGACAGACAAAATGAGAAAAAAAAATCCAGAAAATCACATTGTAGGATTTGTAATGAATTTATTTGCAAATTATGGTGGAAAATAAGTATTTGGTCAATAACAAAAGTTTCTCAATACTTTGTCATATACCCTTTGTTGGCAATGACACAGGTCAAACGTTTTCTGTAAGTCTGCACAAGGTTTTCACACACTGTTGCTGGTATTTTGGCCCATTCCTCCATGCAGATCTCCTCTAGAGCAGTGATGTTTTGGGGCTGTCACTGGGCAACACGGACTTTCAACTCCCTCCAAAGACTTTCTATGGGGTTGAGATCTGTAGACTGGCTAGGCCACTCCAGGACCTTGAAATGCTTTGTTGCCCGGGCGGTGTGTTTGGGATCATTGTCATGCTGAAAGACCCAGCCACGTTTCATCTTCAATGCCCTTGCTGATGGAAGGAGGTTTTCACTCAAATTCTCACGATACATGGCCCCATTCATTCTTCCCTTTACACGGATCAGTCGTCCTGGTCCCTTTGCAGAAAAACAGCCCCAAAGCATGATGTTTCCACCCCCATGCTTCACAGTAGGTATGGTGTTCTTTGGATGCAACTCAGCATTCTTTGTCCTCCAAACACGACGAGTTGAGTTTTTACCAAAAAGTTATATTTTGGTTTCATCTGACCATATGACATTCTCCCAATCCTCTTCTGGATCATCCAAATGCACTCTAGCAAACTTCAGACGGGCCTGGACATGTACTGGCTTAAGCAGGGGGACACGTCTGGCACTGCAGGTTTTGAGTCCCTGGCGGCGTAGTGTGTTACTGATGGTAGGCTTTGTTACTTTGGTCCCAGCTCTCTGCAGGTCATTCACTAGGTCCCCCTGTGTGGTTCTGGGATTTTTGCTCACCGTTCTTGTGATCGTTTTGACCCCACGGGGTGAGATCTTGCGTGGAGCCCCAGATTGAGGGAGATTATCAGTGGTCTTGTATGTCTTCCATTTCCTAATAATTGCTCCCACAGTTGATTTCTTCAAACCAAGCTGCTTACCTATTGCAGATTCAGTCTTCCCAGCCTGGTGCAGGTCTACAATTTTGTTTCTGGTGTCCTTTGACAGCTCTTTGGTCTTGGCCATAGTGGAGTTTGGAGTGTGACTGTTTGAGGTTGTGGACAGGTGTCTTTTATACTGATAACAAGTTCAAACAGGTGCCATTAATACAGGTAACGAGTGGAGGACAGAGGAGCCTCTTAAAGAAGAAGTTACAGGTCTTTGAGAGCCAGAAATCATGCTTGTTTGTAGGTGACCAAATACTTATTTTCCACGATAATTTGCAAATAAATTCATAAAAAATCCTACAATGTGATTTTCTGGATTTTTTTTCCTCAATTTGTCTGTCATAGTTGACGTGTACCTATAATGAAAATTACAGGCCTCTCTCATCTGTTTAAGTGGGAGAACTTGCACAATTGGTGGCTGACTAAATACTTTTTTCCCCCACTGTAGGTAGGAAAAGTCGATCAGAAAGCATAAATTCTGCAGGCCGGTCAGATAGGATGGGTTCGGCCGGGTGGCCATATATGTAATTTTGGGCGGTCAGACAGATAGGACAAGTCGGCCATTTAGGACAAGTCGGCCATTTAGGTCAAGTCAGCCAGATAGGACAAGTCAGCCAGATAGCATAAGTTTGGCTGGCTGGCCAGATAACATCAGTTCGGCCTGCCGGTCAGATTGGACAAGTTTGGCCGGCCCGACAGATAGCATAAGTTTGGCCAACCAAAAAGATGGGACAATTCAGCCAGATAGTACCAGATAAGTTCGGCCGGCTGGCCAGACAGGATAAGTTCAGCATTTAGGCATAAATTTGGCCGGTCGGCCAGATAGGACAAGTCAGTCAGATAGCATAAGTTCAGCCAGCCAGCCAAATAGGACAAGTCGGCCGGACAGATAGGATAAGTTCTGCTGGCTGACCAGATAGGATAAGTTTGGCTGGCTGACCAGATAGGATAAGTTCGGTAGGACAAATTGGGAAAGCCAGATAGTACAAGTTTGGCTAAATTTAGCTGGCTGGCCAGATAGGACAACTTGGCCAGACAGCATAAGTTTGATCGGCTGGCCAGACAGGATAAGGACGACATGTCGGCCAGATAGGTAAGTTTGGCCGTACTTTGCCCACCCCTGGGGTAGGGGGTAGGGAGTAGTAAGGGATAGGGTAGTGTTTAGGCTGACTGATCTGAGTGCTAAGTACAGTGAGGAGACAGGACTGACAACTCTTCAACCCTAAACAGGCACACGTTATAGCCTACATCAGAACTCAATGCTTTAGTCTGGGCACCCACCTGCCACCTGCCCTACATGCTAGATGATCTGAGTGCTGCTGGAGACAGGGGGAGGTAGGGAGGGAAGAGGGGATGAGGGAGGAGGGATAAGGCCATGGGGTCACCCTGAGGGCAGTGCATTAGTCTGTCTGACTAATCTGTGTGTGTGTGTGTGTGTGTGTGTGTGAGTGCCTGCGTGCATGTGTGTGTCTGTGTGTGCGTGCATGGGGGAGTGCGTGTGTAAGGGGTACCTTTCTCTCTATGTTCCGGTTAGCAGGGTCAGCTTGGACAGACACACACACACACACACACAAACACACATACACACAACCATCACAAACAACAGCAGCCTACATTCAAACTATGACAGAATCATAATCCCATTATAACAAATCATTTTTGTGCTGTCGTTCTTTATAATACTCTAATAATACTTTCAATGGAGCCTTTGTCGATTACCTATTGCCCTGTGTCTATAATGGCACATCACCAATTCCAATAGTGTTCTGCAGTCATTACCAGCAGGTAGCCCAGCGGTTAAAAGCGTTGGGTCAGTAACCACAAGGTTGCTGGTTCAAATCCCTGAGCTGACTAGGTGAAAAATCTGTCGATGTGCCGTTGAGCAAGGCACTAAACCCTAATTGCTCTGGATAAGCGCGTCTGGAAAATTACCATTGGACACTCACATCTAGACTGACAGACCTATGGTGGACGGACAAGCTGACTTTTGCTTCACACACACATTACCATCTCTGCCCATCCCGGCTCTATTCAAAGTGTAATTGGGATGTTTTTCATTAGCCGTTAGTTGAGAATCCAGAGATTAGGGGAGGAAATGGCCTCATCATGGCGTGGGTGTGTGGTGTCACGTCTGTCTGTGTTTCTGTCTGTGTGTGTGTGTGTGTGCCAAGCGGCCCAGAACGAAGACGCTCCCACACACAAAAGGGAACAAATTGTCCTGACTCTTATAACAGCAGGCCTTATTCCACCATTACCACAAAATAAGAAAAGAGGGGATGAAGCCATCCCACATGCCAAAAAAGATTGCTGTAAAGAGAGAGCAAGAGATGGAGAGGTGGAGAAAAATAAGACCGGAGATGAGGAGGGGGAAATGAAAAGAAAAGATGAGCTGATGATGAGGCAGTCGGTTGGGCAGGGATGAGAACAAGAAATAAGAGAGAGGAACAAATGGAGAGAGAGAGAGAGAGAGAGAGAGAGAGAGAGAGAGAGAGAGAGAGAGAGAGAGAGAGAGACACACAGACAGACAGGCAGGCAGGCAGGCAGGCAGGCAGACAGACAGACAGACAGACAGACAGACAGACAGACAGACAGACAGACAGACAGACAGACAGACAGACAGACAGACAGACTGACTGACTGACTGACTGACTGACTGACTGACTGACTGACTGACTGACTGACTGACTGACTGACTGACTGACTGACTGACTGACTGACTACAGAAAAAGAAGGAAGATAACGTCAGAAATCAGCTCAATGTAATTGAAGAATCCATAGACTCTAACCACTTCTGGGAAAATTGGAAAACTCTACACAAACAACAGCACGAAGAGTTATCTATCCAAAACGGAGATGTATGGGTAAACCACGTCTCCAATCTTTTTGGCCCTATAACAAAGAACAAAGAGCAAAAACATATACACGATCAAACACAAATCTTAGAATAAACTATTACAGTTTTTTGGATTGCTTACACACTAAAATTAAAAGTAGTACACTATTAGCAAAACCTTACACTCAAGAAGCAAAACATCAGCCCATATTTGCACAACTATAAGCACATTGTCAACCTTACACTTGTTGCAAACTCTACACACAGTGATTTGCAAAACACTAAACACACTTAACATACATTACACACACAAATCTATCATGAAGTCACGTCCTTGCAATACCAAAGCACTGACTGTCAAATTACCACACCGTCCAACCAATTGGTTCAACACAGTCATCAGGTGTGCAAACACTCGTTTGCTTAATTGTAGACACACCAATCAGGTGTATAAGCACTATTAAAAAGCAGCAGGTGAGTTCATCGGTCTTCAAGCACAATGGAAAGAGTCAGAGAAAGAGTAAGACGAGGAGGAGGAGGAGGGGACGGCGAGGAGAACGAGGAGGAGGGACGGGGAGAACGAGGAGAACGAGGAGGGGCGAGGGAGGGCGAGGAGGACAGGAGGACGAGGAGGGCGAGGAGAACGAGAGGAGGACGAGGAGAGCGAGGAGAACAAGGAGAACGAGGAGAACGAGGAGGACGAGGAGGGACGAGGAGAACGAGGAGGAGGAGGAGGAGGAGGAAGGAGGGAGGAAGAGGAAGAGGAAGAGGAAGAAGAAGACAAGAAGGTGCTCAAAGAGGACCGAATCTGACAAATGAGATCCGCGCAACACTGGTTGACCACATTGTCAACCACGGCCTGGCAGCTGAGGGAGGCTGGACTGCGAGTACAGCCAAATCTAAGCCGATATACAGTGGCAAGTGTGATGAGAACATTTCGACTGGAAAATAGGTTTGTAAAAATATCATCATATCAAAAACATCTGCACGGTTTCAGTAACTGCTTACAGTACTATATTCTATGCACTATCAGCACTTCTGTTACCTTTTCCTGTGAAATTACTGTACTATTGTATACTGTTTTTTTTCTACATAGGATTGAGGTCAGGGATGACAAGGGGAAGGCCTCCTATGTTCACAGAACAGCAAGAGAGGGAGATAGTAAACATGGTTTTGGCCAACAATGCTATAACACTCAAGCAGCTCCAAGCTAACATTGTCAATAAGCACGCCATTTTCAACGATATCCATCAGGTCTCAACATCAACACTGGCGCGCATCCTAAAAAAAAACATATTCAAATGAAGCAAATTTATCGAGTGCCTTTCGAGCGCAATTCGAAAGGGTGAAAGCGACTGCGGCATGATTATGCGAGAGGTATGTATTCACTTTAGCAGTGTGATCTTGCATACTGTCTCACAATCTTTTACTGTACTGTAATATGTATACTAGATCTACACTGAACTACAATTTTGCCTGACACTGTTTTTCAGAGAGTTTTACGAATGGATGGAGAGGAGATCCAGCATGAGTTCATTTACGTAGATGAGGCTGGGTTCAACCTGACGAGAACACGAAGGAGGGGAAGAAACATCATTGGCCACAGGGCTATAGTCAATGTCCCAGGGCAACGTGGGGTAATATAACACTCTGTGCAGCCATTACACAGAATGGGGTCTCCACCGCCATGCCCATATGGGCCCTTACAACACAGCACTCATACTTACATTCTTGGACCAATTGCACAACATAACAGCAGCAAATCAAATCGATCATATGCAATACATTGTTGTCTGGGACAATGTGTCTTTCCACCGCTCTGCTCTGGTTCAGAACTGGTTTCAGCAACATCCACATTTCACCGTCCTATATCTTCCACCATACTCTCCATTCCTCAACCCTATAGAATAGTTTTTCTCGGCATGGCGGTGGAAGGTATATGATCTCCGTCTCCAGGCTGAGGTACCCCCTCATCCAAGCCATGGAAGAGGCCTGTGACCAGATGGAGGTAGCAGCAATGCAAGGATGGATTCGTCATTCAAGACGTTTCTTTCCAAGGTGTCTTGCTAATGACAACATTGCCTGCGATGTTGATGAAATTCTCTGGCCAGATCCAGCTAGGCGAAGAGACAATGTCTAGTTATTTTTAAAAAATTTTTTAACTTACAATACGTAAAGTGACGTTTGGTTACAGTATTATGAATCTCCCATGTCAACATTTTGGGCGTGTTGAGAAATAAATGAGTTTCTTCAGTCTGCAACATTGGTCTTGTGTAGTGTTTGGTGAATTTACATTATATTTGTACTTTGTTGAGAGTAGCCTACTCTAATCATAGGGAAGTAGAAGTGCTAAAAGTGTTTTAGGTTTATCACAGCAGAGTGTAACTTCGTGCAAACATAGTATAGTAATGTGAAACGTGTGTGTTTCATATGGTAACAAAGTGTGGTTTTTAAAAAGAAGTGTATAGTTTTTACAAGAGTGTTTAATTTTGCAAAGGATCTGTAGTGTTTTGCTAATTGGGTGTGTGGTTGTGCTAATTGTGTGTAGTGTTTTGAAAACACGGGCCCTGTTTTGAAAATCGTGCTTAAGCAATCAAAAAAAACTGTAAAGACTACCAGAACCCACTGGATTCTCCAATTACATTGAATGAACTACAGGACATAATACAAACCCTCCAACCCAAAAAGGCCTGTGGTATTGATGGTATCCTCAATGAAATTATAAAATAAACAGACCACAAATTCCAATTGGCTATACTTAAACTCTTTAACATCATCACTAGCTCTGGCATCGTCACCAAAATTTGGATCCAAGGACTGATCACCCCAATCCACAAAAGTGGAGACATATTTGACCCCAATAACTGCTGTGGGATATGCGTCAACAGCAACCTTGGGAAAATCCTCAGTGAAAACAATGTACTGAGCAAATGTCAAATTCGCTTTTGCCAAATTACCATACGATAGACCACGTATTCACCCTGCACACCCTAATAGACAAACAAACAAACCAAAAACAAAGGCAAAGTCTTCTCATGCTTTGTTGATTTCAAAAAAGCTTTTGACTCAATTTGGCATGAGGGTCTGCTAAACATATTGATGGAAAGTGGTATTGGGGGAAAAACATTCAACAATATAAAATCCATGTACACAAACAACAAGTGTGTGGTTAAAATGGGCAAAAAACACATATTTCTTTCCACATGGTCGTGGGGTGAGACAGGGATGCAGCTTAAGCCCCACCCTCTTCAACACATATATCAACGAATTGGCGAGGGCACTAGAACAGTCTGCTGCACCCGGCCTCACCTTACTAGAATCTAAAGTCAAATGTCTACTGTTTGCTGATGATCTGGTGCTTCTGTCGCCAACCAAGGAGGGCCTACAGCAGCACCTAGATCTTCTGCACAGATTCTGTCAGACCTGGGCCCTGACAGTAAATCTCAGTGAGACAAAAATAATGGTGTTCCAAAAAAGTACAGTTGCCAGGACCACAAATACAAATTCCATCTAGACACCGTTGCCCTAGATCACACAAAAAACGACACATACCTTGGCCTAGACATCAATGCCACAGGTAACTTCCACAAAGCTGTGAACAATCTGAGAGACAAGGCAAGAAGGGCCTTCTATGCCATCAAAAGGAACATACAATTCGACATACCAATTAGGATCTGGCTAAAAATACTTGAATCAGTTATAGAACCCATTGCCTTTCATGGTTGTGAGGTCTGGGGTCTGCTCACCAACCAATAATTCACAAAATGGAACAAATACCAAATAGTGCATGCAGAGCATAATTAGGCCGATACCCGCTAATGATCAATGTCCAGAAAATTCTACAACCACCTAAAAGGAAGCGATTCCCAAACCTTCCATAACAAAGCCATCACCTACAGAGAGATGAACCTGGAGAAGAGTCCCCTAAGCAAGCTGGTCCTGGGGCTCTGTTCACAAACACAAACAGACCCCACAGAGCCCCAGGACAGCAACACAATTAGACCCAACCAAATCATGAGAAAACTAAAAGATAATTACTTGACACATTGGAAAGAATTTACAAAAAAACAGAGCAAACTAGAATGCTATTTGGCCCTAAACAGAGAGTACACAGTGGCAGAATACCTGACCACCATGACTGACCCAAAATTAAGGACATTTTGACTATGTACAGACTCAGTGAGCATAGTCCCCCTGTAGCTCAGTTGGTAGAGCATGGCACTTGCAATGCCAGGGTTGTGGGTTTTCGTTTCCCATGGGGGGCCAGTATGAAAATGTATGCACTCACTAACTGTATGTCGCTCTGGATAAGAGCGTCTGCTAAATGACTAAAATGTAAATAGCCTTGCTATTGAGAAAGGCCGCCATAGGCAGACCTGGCTCTCAAAAGAAGACAGGCTATGTGCACACTGCCCAAAAAATGAGGTGGAAACTAAGCTGCACTTCCTAACTTCCTGCCAAACGTATGATCATATTAGAGACACATACTTTCCTCCGATTACACAGACCCACAAATAATTCAAAAACAAATCCAATTTGGATAAACTCCCATATCTATTGGGTGAAATAATACAGTGTGCCACCACAGCAGCAAGATGTGTGACCTGTTGCCACAAGAAAAGGGCAACCAGTGAAGAACAAAC
>NC_059197.1:14993707-15006207 GCF_020615455.1 Coregonus clupeaformis | reverse complement strand
CCTCAGACCGTTGCCCGCTGCATACCCGCTGTGTCCCTACCCGCTGTGTCCCTACCCGCTGTGTCCCTACCTGCTGTGTCCCTACCCGCTGTGTCCCTACCCGCTGTGTCCCTACCTGCTGTGTCCCTACCTGCTGTGTCCCTACCCGCTGTGTCCCTACCCGCTGTGTCCCTACCCGCTGTGTCCCTACCCGCTGTGTCCCTACCCGCTGTGTCCCTACCCGCTGTGTCCCTACCTGCTGTGTCCCTACCCGCTGTGTCCCTACCCGCTGTGTCCCTACCCGCTGTGTCCCTACCTGCTGTGTCCCTACCCGCTGTGTCCCTACCCGCTGTGTCCCTACCCGCTGTGTCCCTACCCGCTGTGTCCCTACCCGCTGTGTCCCTACCCGCTGTGTCCCTACCTGCTGTGTCCCTACCCGCTGCTGCCTCTCTGCCCTGCAGCCCCCTACACAGCCGCCACCATCTGGTCCCTGTCTCTACCCTGGCACTGCCCTCTGCTCTCCTCTCTCATGCAGGGCACTGGTCACTGCCCTGACACCCTCTCACCACGCTACCTCTCACTAGGCAGGAAGCATACACACCAACACACCAACACCCTGCATGCTGGGAGCTGTGGTGCATCCTGCCTAAACATGAACCTTCTAATGTCACTGTGGAGATGACACAAAGGAAAAAAATAATGTAGTGTGTGTGTGTGTGTGTGTGTGTGTGTGTGTGTGTGTGTGTGTGTGTGTGTGTGTGTGTGTGTGTGTGCGCGTAGGTGCGCATACATGCATGGGCAGAAGTGTGAGCATCGCATGAAAGATGGTGCCGGGGCCACTGAACTCATTTTCGCTTCTCCCACTACACCCCTGACGTCTGACCCTTAGGTCTCATTTACCCCCCGCCCCCCTTCCCATCACGCCGTTCAGCGCCGGACCAGAAGAGGAGAGTGGGAGGAGGAGGGAAAGGGGGCGAAAGCTCTTTGGCTAAAGGCAGGGTGAGGTGGCGGTGTCACTGTCTTACCGTCTCACCCTCTTTTGTTTTAACCTCTTCACCCATCATTTCTGTTTTTTATGGCCTCCATGGGTTATGGCGCCGGGCTACAAATCTAGGGCACGCACCTAAAGCTGTCAGGCAGGCAGCACGGTCACCTTGGACTGGAGACGCACATCACCGTACACACGCAGGGGCCCATGACGCACAAACACACAGACACAGACACACCTCTCCTTTTCGCTCCCATGCACCACTCCGCCGGAGGCTAGTTACAGTTTTTTTTTATTGCTTAAGCACGATTTTCAAAACAGGGCCCGTGTTTTCAAAACACTACACACAATTAGCACAACCACACACCCAATTAGCAAAACACTACAGATCCTTTGCAAAATTAAACACTCTTGTAAAAACTATACACTTCTTTTTTAAAAACCACACTTTGTTACCATATGAAACACACACGTTTCACATTACTATACTCTGTTTGACGAGTTACACTCTGCTGTGATAAACCTAAAACACTTTTAGCACTTCTACTTCCCTATGATTAGAGTAGGCTACTCTCAACAAAGTACAAATATAATGTAAATTCACCAAACACTACACAAGACCAATGTTGCAGACTGAAGAAACTCATTTATTTCTCAACACGCCCAAAATGTTGACATGGAGATTCATAATACTGTAACCAAACGTCACTTTACGTATTGTAAGTTCAAAAAATTAAAAAAAATAACTAGACATTGTCTCTTCGCCTAGCTGGATCTGGCCAGAGAATTTCATCAACATCGCAGGCAATGTTGTCATTAGCAAGACACCTTGGAAAGAAACGTCTTGAATGACGAATCCATCCTTGCATTGCTGCTACCTCCATCTGGTCACAGGCCTCCTCCATGGCTTGGATGAGGGGTACCTCAGCCTGGAGACGGAGATCATATACCTTCCACCGCCATGCCGAGAAAAACTCTTCTATAGGGTTGAGGAATGGAGAGTATGGTGGAAGATATAGGACGGTGAAATGTGGATGTTGCTGAAACCAGTTCTGAACCAGAGCAGAGCGGTGGAAAGACACATTGTCCCAGACAACAATGTATTGCATATGATCGATTTGATTTGCTGCTGTTATGCTGTGCAATTGGTCCAAGAATGTAAGTATGAGTGCTGTGTTGTAAGGGGCCCATATGGGCATAGCGGTGGAGGACCCCATTCTGTGTAATGGCTGCACAGAGTGTTATATTACCCCCCACGTTGCCCTGGGACATTGACTATAGCCCTGTGGCCAATGATGTTTCTTCCCCTCCTTCGTGTTCTCGTCAGGTTGAACCCAGCCTCATCTACGTAAATGAACTCATGCTGGATCTCCTCTCCATCCATTCGTAAAACTCTCTGAAAAACAGTGTCAGGCAAAATTGTGCAGTTCAGTGTAGATCTAGTATACAGATTACAGTACAGTAAAAGATTATGAGACAGTATGCAAGATCACACTGCTAAAGTGAATACATACCTCTGCATAATCATGCCGCAGTCGTTTCACCCTTTCGAATTGCGCTCGAAAGGCACTCGATAAATTTGCTTCATTTGAATATGTTTTTTTTAGGATGCGTGCCAGTGTTGATGTTGAGACCTGATGGATATCGTTGAAAATGGCGTGGTTATTGACAATGTTAGCTTGGAGCTGCTTGAGTGTTATAGCATTGTTGGCCAAAACCATGTTTACTATCTCCCTCTCTTGCTGTTCTGTGAACATAGGAGGCCTTCCCCCTTGTCGTCCCTGACCCTCAATCCTATGTAGAAAAAAAAACAGTATACAATAGTACAGTAATTTCACAGGAAAAGGTAACAGAAGTGCTGATAGTGCATAGAATATAGTACTGTAAGCAGTTACTGAAACCGTGCAGATGTTTTTGATATGATGATTTTTTTACAATACCTATTTTCCAGTCGAAATGTTCTCATCACACTTGCCACTGTATATCGGCTTAGATTTGGCTGTACTCGCAGTCCAGCCTCCCTCAGCGTCAGGCCGTGGTTGACAATGTGGTCAACCAGTGTTGCGCGGATCTCATTTGTCAGATTCGGTCCTCTTTGAGCACCTTCTTGTCTTCCTCTTCCTCTTCCTCTTCCTCTTCCTCTTCCTCCCCTTCCTCCTCCTCCTCCTCCTCCTCATTCTCCTCCTCGTCCTCCTCGTTCTCCTCGTCCTCCTCCTCGTTCTCCTCGTCCTCCTCGTCCTCCTCGTCCTCCTCGTTCTCCTCGTTCTCCTCGTCCTCCTCCTCGTTCTCCTCGTCGTCCTCCTCCTCCTCCTCCTCCTCGTCTTACTCTTTCTCTGACTCTTTCCATTGTGCTTGAAGACCGATGAACTCACCTGCTGCTTTTTTATAGTGCTTATACACCTGATTGGTGTGTCTACAATTAAGCAAACGAGTGTTTGCACACCTGATGACTGTGTTGAACCAATTGGTTGGACGGTGTGGTAATTTGACAGTCAGTGCTTTGGTATTGCAAGGACGTGACTTCATGATAGATTTTTGTGTGTAATGTATGTTAAGTGTGTTTAGTGTTTTGCAAATCACTGTGTGTAGAGTTTTGCAACAAGTGTAAGGTTGACAATGTGCTTATAGTTGTGCAAATATGGGCTGATGTTTTGCTTCTTGAGTGTAAGGTTTTGCTAATAGTGTACTACTTTTTAATTTTAGTGTGTAAGCAATCCAAAAAAACTGTAATATTCCAAAGACAGGGGGTGGTGTAAGGATTATAGCAGTCTTCTGTTTTTCTTCTCTTCCACTGCACCCCCCTCTCCATTCACCCCCCTCTCCATTCACCCCCCTCTCCTCCTCTTTCTATTTGCTCTGGTAATCGCGGTGGTGGCCAGCAGCTCAGATGGCTGGCCCTGTTGTTAATTACAGTTTTTTCCAACTGCTTACACACAAAATCTTTTCATGTCACACGATTTTTGAAACCTCTCACTCAAAGTGCAAAACTACACACCAAATCTCCAAAACCATAAGCTATTTCTCAGCCTTTGACTCAGTTGTCAATTGCATAAAACACTTTTTTCAAAACACTACACACAATTCTCTACCTAAAACACAAAACTCTAACAGGAAGTGACTTGCTTTCCTTTTCCAAACACAACCAATCAAAATGCTACACTTATTCACCAGGTCACACACACACTCCTCACATGTGCAAACACTAATTGCTTAACTGATCACTAACCAATCACTGCTTTACTGTAGTATAGGCCTATAAATAGGTCAAAGGTCAGATTACCTGTTTTGAACAATGGATGCCAACAATGGACAGAGAGCAAGAGGAGTAGGAGGGAGAGGCAGGGGACAACAACGAGGACAAATTCAAAGAGCGAAGAGTTGGAAGAGGAGGAGGATGAGGAATAGGAGGAGGAAGAGGAAGAGGACGAGGGCAAAGAAGAGAAGGAAGGAGAGCCATCTCTGATGAGATTAGGGCAACACTTGTTGATCATCTGATCAACCACAGTTTGAACATGAGAGAGGCTGGACTGAGAGTCCAGCCCAACTTGAGTCGATTTACAGTGGCGTCCATAATTCGAACCTTCAGAAAATTGAACAGATATGCAACTATCTAATTACTATTTTATCATTACAGTAATGTACTGTAAAATACGCATGACTGCATAGTATTGCATAAACATTTGTAACTCTAAGCCATCCATTTACTGCACTACATTGAATGAATGAGGTTGGTTATCATGCTGTACTACATTTTGTTGTACATTGTTTACAGTTCCTAAGCTGAACACATACTGTGTTTGAATTCTGTACAGAGTGGAAAGGCAAAGACATCATGGAGGACGAGGACGCTTGTTTACAGATGTACAAGAGACTGCAATTACAAATATGGTTTTGGCCAACAATGCAATTAGGATTCGAGAGATAAGAGAGCATATCTTGAATAATGACACCATATTTAACAACATCAATGCTGTAAGCCTGTCGACCATACAACGCACCAAGTGACGATGAAACAACTTTACAAGGTGCCATTTGAGAGAAAGAATCTGCGACATGACTTTGTAGAGGTATGTATGCAACACTACTTCCAGTACTTCAGTCATACCATATATACTCATCTGCATATCCTTTTGTCTGTTACAGAGAGTATTGGAGATGGATGCCCATGTAATTCGCCATGAATTTATTTATGTGGATGAGGTTGGCTTCAACCTCACCAAAACCAGGTGCCGCGGAAGAAATGTAATAGGACAGAAGGCAATTACCAATGTCCCTGGACAGCGTGGGGGTAATATAACTATGTGTGCTGCCATCACGCAAAACGGGATCCTCCATCACAATGCCACACTGGGTCCGTACAACACCGGCCATATGCTCACTTTTCTGGATGCAATTTACACAATGATTGTCCCTGATCCAAATCAGGAGCCTGCTAGATTTGTGGTTACATGGGACAATGTTAGTTTTCACCGGGCTGTTCTGGTCCAAAACTGGTTTGCCACCCATCCACAATTTGTAGTTTTGTACCTACCCCCATATTCACATTTTCTAAATCCCATAGAGGAATTCTTCTCAGCCTGGCGCTGGAAAGTGTATGATCGCCAACCCTATGCCCGCATGCCGCTTCTCCAGGCAATGGAGGACGCATGTGGGGACATAGAGGTTGCCTCTGTCCAAGGTTGGATACGCCATGCTAGGAGATACTTCCCTCGATGTTTGGCAAGAGAAAGCGTATCTTGTGATGTGGACGAAGTATTGTGGCCAGACCCAGCCCGGAGAAGAGATTAAGCGTAGCTTAGCACCCTACCAATTCCTGGACTGCCCCCCGGGACCCCACACACACAATTGTGTTCTTTACTGTATTTTAAAGAATACTTTTGGTTTACATATGTTTATGGTTTTGTTGTATGCTACTGTATACAACAGTAATGTTTGGCCTAATAAATATTTTCTGTTTCTACATTGCATTGGTGTTTACAGTGTACTTGTTACCCCTCTCAGCAGATTACTTTCACTGTAGAACATTGTATTGAAATGTAGATATAAGCCTATGAAAGACCAAAGAGCTTTAGATTTAGAACAACAGTGTTTACATGGTATATCCAAAAATGTACTATTATGAAAGAAGTGTTTGCCATTTGAAGCAAATGCATCATTCTGACATGTGTTTATGGCATTTTGAATGCAGTGTTACATTTTGAAGGAGATGTGAGGCATTTTGCATTTTGTGTGTGCAGTTTTGGGAATTGTGTGTAGAGTTTCGAAAAAAGGAGACATAGTTTTGAAAACGTGTGTAAGCAGTTGGAAAAAACTGTAAGTGAATGCTTCCTTGGCTGGGGGAGGCAGGGGGGAGATTGGGGGTGATGCTCCCTTGCTGTGGGCACCCCTGTAAGCTGTCAGCAGGGCAGGGTTGTGGTGGCGGAGCTCCCCCCTCTCAGTCTGGTCTGGCCCCCTGCTCTGAGGCAGCTGTGAGGGGGTGCTCTCCTCTTGAAAGTATGGGTAGCTGCAGCCCAATATGGCGACCGGAGAATGGGCGAGTGGGTGTATCGAAAGGAGTGGGTGTATGGAAAGCGAATCAGCTAATTGGGCAGATTTGTTGCCACTCAAGAACATTTGCGCGGCTGATTGGGCAGCACGACAAGTCGATAAGCTGGAGACCAGTGTACTGCTGACCTGAAATGCTTCCTAACGTGGCCATTTTTCCCTCACATGATTTTATTTCAACAATGATAGCAGCCTACAAAACAAACTAATATTGATAACCATATAGATGTCACCTTGATACATACATACACTCAATGGGGAGGGCATGAATGGCAACAACCCCGGGAGACAGTGCCCTTCACTCCCGCTTGCCAAGCACTACTGTCTAGCAATGGTGTGGGAAGTAGCTACCTAGCAGCCAATATCAGGATGACAGTCACAGTAAGCACACGCATACAACGCTGGAAGCAACAGTACACCTAATATCAATACCTTTAATAAAAAATAAATAATAGACAGTTTTACAACTGAAAATGTACAATTGTTTGTGTAGAACTAACAGTGAAATACGATTCAGACTCATCTTCTGGCTAAACAGAAGTCCAAACTCTCGCGGTACAGTAGCTCAATGTACGGTAGGTAGTTGCATGGTAAAGAACACAGCTCAATCAGAACCATCTAACCTAGAGTGGAGCGTTTTCAACACACCCTCTCCCTTCCACGCTTCCACTACTTTCTTTTCAACACACCCTCTCGTTTTTATGCATCAGCTTTCTTTCTCTCTTTCCCATTGTGCCCGTCGCTGTGTGTGTGTGTTTGTGTGTGTGTGTGGCGGGGGAGCAGGGCTGGATGGCATCAGTGGGCTCCGTCTGTGCCAGCGGGTCATAGAGGTAGAGCTGGCACATTCGCTGGCGCCACGCCGCACGCCCTGTCCGACCACATCAGCAGTGCAGGAACTCAAACACCTAGTGCCAACCCAGCACCAGCCCAGTGCCAACCGTCCCCTCCCTGCACCATGCCAATCAGCGCCAAGCAGCACAGTGGCGAAAGTCACACCAACCCGACCAAGGGCAGCCGAGTAGGAAGGAAGAGGGGGGGGAGTGGAGGGATAGTGTTAGTGCTGCAATGTGTTTATTCATATTGTGAATAGAATACATGTAAACATGTGAATATGTATAAAGTCTTACTGGCCCTGACTGTGACAGAGACACAGTAGAGGAACCCACACACTATGAAGCAGTACCAGTGCTACAGAAACCTCACTGTCCAACAGCGCACATTCACACTGGCCTCTATAAAAGCTAGTTTAAATGTACATGTTAGTGAGCGGTGGTGGTTCAGGCAGCGACTTGAGACCTCATCTAATTTACTGACAGGGAAACGAGAGGATGGGGAGGGGTGGAGACTAGGAGAGATGGGGGTGGAGACTAGAAGGAGGGATGGGGGTGGAGACTAGAAGGAGAGATGGGGGTGGAGAGTAGGAAAGATGGGGTGGAGACTAGAAGGAGAGATGGGGTGGAGAGTAGGAAAGATGGGGTGGAGACTAGGAAAGATGGGGTGGAGACTAGAAGGAGAAATGGGGTGGAGAGTAGGAAAGATGGGGTGGAGACTAGAAGGAGAGATGGGGGTGGAGACTAGAAGGCGAGATGGGGTGGAGAATAGAAGGAGAGATGGGGGTGGAGACTAGAAGGAGAGATGGGGTGGAGACTAGAAGGAGAGATGGGGTGGAGAGTAGGAGAGATGGGGGTGGAGACTAGAAGGAGAGATGGGGTGGAGACCAGAAGGAGAGATGGGGGTGGAGACTAGAAGGAGAGATGGGGGTGGAGACTAGAAGGAGAGATGGGGGTGGAGACTAGAAGGAGAGATGGGGTGGAGACTAGAAGGAGAGATGGGGGTGGAGACTAGAAGGAGAGATGGGGTGGAGACTAGAAGGAGAGATGGGGGTGGAGACTAGAAGGAGAGATGGGGTGGAGGAGGAGGAGGAGGAGGAGGAGGGGGGTGGAGGAGGGAGGAAGGGGTGAAGAGGAGAGGGAGAGAGGGAAAAAATATCTGTCCCAGCAAAAGTTTTCATAAAAATTGGAGACAAATGATCTCTGCAATGTGTTTATTCATATTGTGAATACAATACATGTAAACATGTGAATATGTATAAAGTCTTACTGGCCCTGACTGTGACAGAGACACAGTAGAGGAACCCACACACTATGAAGCAGTACCAGTGCTACAGAAACCTCACTGTCCAACAGCGCACATTCACACTGGCCTCTATAAAAGCTAGTTTAAATGTACATGTTAGTGAGCGGTGGTGGTTCAGGCAGCGACTTGAGACCTCATCTAATTTACTGACAGGGAAACGAGAGGATGGGGAGGGGTGGAGACTAGGAGAGATGGGGGTGGAGACTAGAAGGAGAGATGGGGGTGGAGACTAGAAGGAGAGATGGGGGGTGGAGAGTAGGAAAGATGGGGTGGAGACTAGAAGGAGAGATGGGGTGGAGAGTAGGAAAGATGGGGTGGAGACTAGGAAAGATGGGGTGGAGACTAGAAGGAGAGATGGGGTGGAGAGTAGGAAAGATGGGGTGGAGACTAGAAGGAGAGATGGGGTGGAGACTAGAAGGCGAGATGGGGGTGGAGACTAGGAAAGATGGGGTGGAGACTAGAAGGAGAGATGGGGTGGAGAGTAGGAAAGATGGGGTGGAGACTAGAAGGAGAGATGGGGTGGAGACTAGAAGGCGAGATGGGGTGGAGAATAGAAGGAGAGATGGGGGTGGAGACTAGAAGGAGAGATGGGGTGGAGACTAGAAGGAGAGATGGGGTGGAGAGTAGGAGAGATGGGGTGGAGACTAGAAGGAGAGATGGGGTGGAGACCAGAAGGAGAGATGGGGGTGGAGACTAGAAGGAGAGATGGGGGTGGAGACTAGAAGGAGAGATGGGGGTGGAGACTAGAAGGAGAGATGGGGTGTAGACTAGAAGGAGAGATGGGGGTGGAGACTAGAAGGAGAGATGGGGTGGAGACTAGAAGGAGAGATGGGGGTGGAGAGTAGGAAAGATGGGGTGGAGACTAGAAGGAGAGATGGGGTGGAGAGTAGGAAAGATGGGGTGGAGACTAGGAAAGATGGGGTGGAGACTAGAAGGAGAGATGGGGTGGAGAGTAGGAAAGATGGGGTGGAGACTAGAAGGAGAGATGGGGGTGGAGACTAGAAGGCGAGATGGGGTGGAGACTAGAAGGAGAGATGGGGGTGGAGAGTAGGAAAGATGGGGTGGAGACTAGAAGGAGAGATGGGGTGGAGAGTAGGAAAGATGGGGTGGAGACTAGGAAAGATGGGGTGGAGACTAGAAGGAGAGATGGGGTGGAGAGTAGGAAAGATGGGGTGGAGACTAGAAGGAGAGATGGGGTGGAGACTAGAAGGCGAGATGGGGGTGGAGACTAGGAAAGATGGGGTGGAGACTAGAAGGAGAGATGGGGTGGAGAGTAGGAAAGATGGGGTGGAGACTAGAAGGAGAGATGGGGTGGAGACTAGAAGGCGAGATGGGGTGAAGAATAGAAGGAGAGATGGGGGTGGAGACTAGAAGGAGAGATGGGGTGGAGACTAGAAGGAGAGATGGTGTGGAGAGTAGGAGAGATGGGGTGGAGACTAGAAGGAGAGATGGGGTGGAGACCAGAAGGAGAGATGGGGGTGGAGACTAGAAGGAGAGATGGGGGTGGAGACTAGAAGGAGAGATGGGGGGTGGAGACTAGAAGGAGAGATGGGGTGGAGACTAGAAGGAGAGATGGGGGTGGAGACTAGAAGGAGAGATGGGGTGGAGACTAGAAGGAGAGATGGGGGTGGATACTAGAAGGAGAGATGGGGTGGAGACTAGAAGGAGAGATGGGGTGGAGACTAGAAAGAGAGATGGGGGTGGAGACTAGAAGGAGAGATGGGGGTGGAGACTAGAAGGAGAGATGGGGTGGATACTAGAAGGAGAGATGGGGGTTTGAGACTAGAAGGAGAGATGGGGTGGAGACTAGAATTAGAGATGGGGGTGGAGACTAGAAGGAGAGATGGGGTGGAGACTAGAAGGAGAGATGGGGTGGAGACTAGAAGGAGAGATGGGGGTGGAGACTAGAAGGAGAGATGGGGGTGGAGACTAGAAGGAGAGATGGGGTGGAGACTAGGAGAGATGGGGTGGAGGAGGAGGAGGAGGAGGAGGAGGGGGTGGAGGAGGGAGGAAGGGGCGGAAGAGGAGAGGGAGAGAGGGAAAAAATATCTGTCCCAGCAAAAGTTTTCATAAAAATTGGAGACAAATGATCTCTGTGTCCTTCTCCCATGCTGCCTGGGGCATCATGCTATTTCTATGCAAATAACAACCTCACGCCTTCCCTCCTATTATTTCTACTGGAGCTACCACAACATGACCCGAGAGGGAGCGAGAGGGAGAAAAGGAGAGAGAGAGAGCAACAGAGAGAGAGAGGGAGAGAAAATGACAGAGAGGGAGAGTGAGGGAGAGAGAGAGCACCAAGCACGTACCAGTGAGTGAGGAAAGACAGAGGAAGAGAGGGAGTGAGAGTGTGTGTGGGGTGGATTTTCTGAGCTGTGAAAATGTATAACGCCAAGAGTGTGAGAGAGAGACAAGAACAACACAAAGATATGGCCAGAATTTGTCTCTGGCTGCCTCCCATTTAATATATGACACCCCTCCACTGACGCTTCGTTGGTTCACAGTGCACTGCTGTTTAACTGTACACTTACAACCACATCAAACCCTCTGCATCGATATCACAGTCACACACCGTCAGAATTACACACTGTACCATGCCAAAGCCTACTACAAATACCACACTTTAAATCAGTGTCATATGCAAATAAATAATAATAGGAATGATTGCAAATACATACGAAATTCTGAGCAAATATTCCACTCGAAATAATGGTATTTGTAGTGGGCTTTTGTGCAATGCAGTGCCATGCTTTCTTCAGTATCATATGTAAACAGACGTTTAAATATCTGCAAATGCATATGCAATTCCGAGTAGACATTTCACCCAAATTCAAGTATGCCACTATTTACCTAATTTTTGGTCTCATCAAGCAGTGTCATGTATTGAATATTAATAAATGGCACAATATGCTGTATTATAATAATAAAAGCAGGGGGAATTGTGCCTGTTTGATAAGACATATCTCAACTTTTTCCAAGCAAACACTATGAATGTACATGGGAATGGAAATGTTTAGACGTGCCCTACAGATCCGGTCTGCAGTGGCATTTACAAACATAGAGCTACTGCATATTGTTCCAAGGAGGCTATGACATTTTCCTGTATCCTACTGACAAACAGATACAGTGCTGCTTGCTGACTGTTCTATCCATTGCCCACACACAATAAATAGAGAACCTCCCCTCATATCTCTCTCTCTCTATTTCTCCATCCCTCTTTCCCTCTCTTTTTACTCTCTCTTTTTACTCTCTCTCTCTCTCTTTCCCTTTCTCTCTCTTTACGTCTCTCTTTCCGTCTCTCTCTCTCTCGCTCTCTCTCTCTCCACACACAGCCAGTGCTCTGAATGACAGGCACATATCCACTCAGTTGGCAGAACCAATCGATTTGCTCACGTGTCTGTATCGGGCTAGTGAGGTGGACAAGAGGATAGGGTTTATGGGGTAGGAGGAGTGACTGCGCAGCCGCATGTCCACCTGGACAGACGGGCCGTGAGTACAGACAAGGCGGCAGCTAGCTACCAAACCGGAACTGTAAAACAACTGCAGTCAAAACAACATGCTGGTTAACGACTAATTGCGCCTGCCTCCATATGGCGCGAGCTGACCCCGATATGTCCAAAAAGTAAGTGCGTGTGTGTCTGTGTGAGAGAGAGCCCACTCAGCCCAGTGATGGCAAAATAAATCATAGCCCGACATCAGCGATGATAAATCTAGCCACTATTACCTGTGAGTTGGGAAAACGGAGACAACCTGTGAATGACTTCTCACACAAACCCAATCCCACACCCCTCCATTCCACCCCTGTCCCCCCATTGGTGTGTGTGTGTGTGTCGTCCCCCCTCCCTTAAGATTC
>NC_059197.1:14911207-14991207 GCF_020615455.1 Coregonus clupeaformis | reverse complement strand
TATTGTCATCTGCCAGGCTAACAAGCTGACCTAGCGTTAACACATTTACAATGCATTATATAGCATACAGAGACAGTGGACTTGACATACAAAACCACACACACATAAAAAAAAAGCTAACTCAATACCCTGGTCTGTGTGGATTGTTTCAGGCAAACCATTTCCACAGCTATAATGTTTTGGATTCGGTATCTCCCAGTGGACTGGCCCAAGATAGGCTGTTATTTACTGGGAATGCTGGGATCCATTAAAGAGCATGGGATTAACCCTCCCCCTACAACTCTCGGTTTCTGGGGTTAATGTTAACGACGGTCATAAAACGCCAGCGCGCTCAATCGTACATTACTTCCCTGTGGGTCAAAGCCATCCGTATGGAATACATTAGAATAAATACCACTCTGTGTGGCTGGCTAGAGGTGGCCAGACAGGGGCTGAAGCAATCACCATCAGAGAGTGAATACACAGACACACACACTTTCTCACATCAACATACAGCTCATGTCCTTTCCAAATCTCCATGTTACACCCCAACACTATAATACTCCTGTGCTCCTGGCCTGGCTGGCCATTTCCAAGGAAATGAGAAGCCCTTGCATCAGTGGGTAGATTTAAACAAAGTGCCTGAGATTGTCCTAGCGCGCCAAAGACTTAGTTACTGATGTGTTTTTATGTGCAGATCAAAACGCAACCCCCAAATCCTCCCATTTGAATTAAGGAGCCGGGATACGGAAAGACTGAGGGGACTAGCTTGGAGTTCGGAGGTAGCCACGGCGGTATCCACGGACACACAAACACACACATGCACACATACAGACACACGGCTTAGCAAGAGATCAGCCAGTGAAACAGCATTGCAATGGATTTCTGAAGAAAAAGAGGGACACCTGCTGGTCAAAATGAGGAACTGCACACTGTAGATGAGCCACTTCTGTCAAGTTGTAATTTTTGCTTCAGTTGAGATGTGCTCACAGTCAAAAGAGGCTAGTTGGATGTGATCAGGCAAACAATGCATAGGAAATGAGAAGGAATCACTTTGTTCTAAAGGAAATGTGTTTTGAATGTGTTGTCTAAGAAATGAGTCTCTCTCTCCATTCAACATTCTCAGTATTCTCTAGTAGGCTACACATTTTAAAACATGATTGAATGACTGTCTTTCAGCCACAGGACAGGGCTTTGTGTTTGTTTCACCACTGTTTCACCACTTTGTTTCACCACAATGTTAACCAAGGCTTGGCCATCCATGTGCTCCCATATTTTAACAATATAGGGTGCTCTGGTAAGGGGGGGGGGTGAATTTGTAGGACACACACACACACACACAAACACACACACACAAAACACACACACACACACACACACACTTGGAGAGACTATATCTGTACTCTCACACTACTGCAACAATGCAGACAAACCTTCCCCTCCCTCTCCTCCTCCCAGCTCTAGGTTTCAGGGGCAAAAGCAGCAGCCTTCCAAAAAAGAATCTGTCTTTGAATGAAAAATGGGCTTTGTTTTCAACAAACCCAACCACTGAAAATGGTGCCCATTATTCAGAGGCAAGAATGAGCTTGCCTCACATCTATACTGGTATAAGTGTTAATTAAGGAGAAGTGAATACAATGTGTTTTCAACTGGATACCTGTTTAATGCTGTCTAGCGACTCTAAATGGAGTAGGAATGTTAAGCCTGCAAATAGTTGTCCTCTTACAATCCAAATAGGCCAGCCGGCGAGTAACATAAACACAAGCTAGCGTCTCCAGCCTAGAACTTAGAGATGGTCATAGGCCTAACCTGGTACTTGAAGGAGGTTTTTCCTCTTCCAATCAACCATTCAGTCCAACTCTTTTTGTGAGACAACTGCTTTAGCTGTGTCTGAATGTGAAGAAAAAGGGAAGGCGATCAACTGCTTGAAAGATAAGGAGTTTATTGAGATGGAAAATGGCTGACGGTTAGTGGCCTGGGCTAAGTAAATTATATAAAAGGCAATCACATCCTCTTAATGGGTGCCATTTTTTCTCTGAGGGGGTGAAAGTAATTATAAAGTTAATTACAGTAATGAGGCAGGCAGCTTTCGCGGAGCCATGGCTCGGGCCTGGTCTGGCCAGAACAGAACACAGACAAGGCCACCATTGATCAAGACATCAGGACACTCACAGCACACCGTGCAGACAAGGGACAACGTGATGATGTCATCTAGAGGGTACGTTGAAGTCTCTCTACACTCCTAAGAGCTCAACCCACTGCAAAAATAACAATTTATATACCCTATATGCATCAATTAACTATTCACAAACGTGAGACACTTAAATGCAATTCTTACATTTGACATTTTGACATCTGATCGTCTTTTTGCTGAAGATTACGTTTTGATGAACAATATGAAATGGCAAGTTGGATTTTCCATGCCAGGGATATTGTATTAAAACCAAGTCATGGCTTTCCAGTCTACTCATCCTCACTGTTTTGACTGCACAACCCTAAATGATGGTTGTGCATTGAGTTTCCTGAGTACTCTGGACACGTAGAGAGACTGGCCTACACAAACATGCCACACCACTGTTATTTCAGCCAGATGCCTCTCGTGTGTGATGGAGAGAACAGAGAATCGATCCAACACCGTTTCAGATGCAAATCAGCACTCTGAAGGAGCCATCAGACAGACAGGAGAGAGGAGAAAGAGAGGGTGGGGGAGAAGGAGGGGTGAGGATAGAGAAGGAGAAAGACAGTGATGAAATGTAGCATTGACATTAGAGACTTTTGTGTTGATTCTTCTAAAAACAACTTGCAAACATGCTCATTTCAAGTTAACTTTGCTTGTCAAAACTTGCAGATGAGTTAGTGTAGGGGCGGGGTGGAGGAGCAGGGTGTCTATCTAAGCCCTGTGTGCCCGAGCAAGAGGCTCCCACTGAGCACTAATCTGATCAACATTGTGAAAACAATCCCGATGATGCCCTGGAATTATCCCGACGTGGCCCCCCGCTAGCCAGGAGATTGGAGAACAATCGGGGGGAGATCTAGCCTAATGACACCGCTAACTACCCGGCAAGCCTGGGAAATTGGGTGCCTGGT
The DNA here is from genome assembly GCF_020615455.1 of Coregonus clupeaformis. Taxonomy (NCBI): domain Eukaryota; kingdom Metazoa; phylum Chordata; class Actinopteri; order Salmoniformes; family Salmonidae; genus Coregonus; species Coregonus clupeaformis. The sequence continues at coordinate 14,988,141 of NC_059197.1, read as the reverse complement.
ACTTGGGGGGCCCTTAATGGTGAACGCATTGTGAGTCAATTAGCAACTGTAAATACTGTACAGTATGCACCTAAGAGACTATTTGCACTGACTCTCCACATATCCAACCCTTGCACAAAAGCACACACACACAACCACCCATAAACAAACACACAAAAGCACACACACGCACACACACACACACACAGTCAACGCTGCTGTTCTATTACATACAGTTTATTTAACTGCGTGACCAAGACACTACCCACTTTCTATTTGTAAATACAGTCAAACTTGACATAGCACATTCAATATCTATACTGTATATCCTATTGTGTATACTGTATATTAGGATATTAGGATATTAGTATGCATACTACCTCTTCTATTACTTGTTATTTTTGATTGTATTCTTTATTATTGATATTGATAATTGTACTATAATGTTGAGGGAGCTAGCGCACAAGTATTTCATTGAACCTTTTTGTACCAGGCGGCTTGGAAGAAGTCTCTGTTAGAGGGGGAGGCCTCAGAAACATTGTAAACACTCACTACTGGATAGAACGTTTCATTCCACAACCAAGATGCAAGCTGTGGGTATCTCTTCAGAAAATTGAGAACTGAGATTAGGAGTAATCTGCCTCCGGGACTGGCCTCATAGTGTTGAGAGTAAATGACAGTAAATAGAAGCTGGCAATCAGCCTCTGTCCACCTAGAGGAGAAATCACCTGTTGGATGAATAAAACATGTGTACAAAGGTGGCTGTAAAGTGATCCGAGATGAGGGAGTACGGCTGCTGTCTGTCAAAGGTCATTGGGAGGCTTAGTCCCTAGACAATGGTCCGTTAGGTACAGAGACTTGCTGATTGGGCTAGTGCAATGATTGTGCATCATATCAGTAGAACTGGAGTTGAGCTCCCATAGACATCCAGACCAACACCAGGCCTACACCAGACCTACACCAGACCTACACCATACCTACACCAGACCTACACCAGACCTACACCAGACCTACACCAGGCCTACACCAGACCTACACCAGGCCTACACCAGACCTACACCAGACCTATACCAGGCCTACACCATTTTTTACATTTGTTTTACATTTTCACCTACAACAGACATACACCAGACCTACACCAGACCTACACCAGACCTACACCAGGCCTACACCAGACCTACACCAGGCCTACACCAGACCTACACCAGGCCTACACCAGACCTACACCAGGCCTACACCAGGCCTACACCAGAACTACACTAGGTCTACACCAGACCTACACCAGACCTACACCAGACCTACACCAGGCCTACACCAGACCTACACCAGGCCTACACCAGGCCTACACCATACCTACACCAGGCCTATACCATACCTACAACAGGCCTACACCAGGCCTACACCAGACCTACACCATACCTACACCAGGCCTACACCAGGCCTACACCAGACCTACACCAGGCCTACACCAGGCGTACACCAGGCCTACACCAGACCTACACCAGGCCTACACCAGGCCTACACCAGACCTACACCAGCCCTACACCAGGCCTACACCAGGCCTACACCAGACCTACACCAGGCCTACACCAGACCTACACCAGGCCTACACCAGACCTACATCAGGCCTACACCAGGCCTACACCAGGCCTACACCAGGCCTACACCAGGCCTACACCAGGCCTACACCAGACCTACACCAGGCCTACACCAGACCTACACCAGACCTACACCAGACATACACCAGGCCTACACCAGACCTACACCAGACCTACACCAGGCCTACACCAGGCCTACACCAGGCCTACACCAGGCCTACACCAGACCTATACCAGGCCTACACCATTTTTTACATTTGTTTTACATTTTCACCTACAACAGACATACACCAGACATACACCAGACCTACACCAGACCTACACCAGGCCTACACCAGACCTACACCAGGCCTACACCAGACCTACACCAGACCTACACCAGGCCTACACCAGACCTACACCAGGCCTACACCAGGCCTACACCAGGCCTACACCAGAACTACACTAGCCCTACACCAGACCTACACCAGACCTACACCAGACCTACACCAGGCCTACACCAGACCTACACCAGGCCTACACCAGGCCTACACCATACCTACACCAGGCCTACACCATACCTACACCAGGCCTACACCAGGCCTACACCAGGCCTACACCAGACCTACACCATACCTACACCAGGCCTACACCAGGCCTACACCAGACCTACACCAGGCCTACACCAGGCCTACACCAGGCCTACACCAGACCTACACCAGGCCTACACCAGGCCTACACCAGACCTACACCAGGCCTACACCAGGCCTACACCAGGCCTACACCAGACCTACACCAGGCCTACACCAGGCCTACACCAGACCTACACCAGACCTACACCAGACCTACACCAGGCCTACACCAGGCCTACACCAGACCTACACCAGGCCTACACCAGACCTACACCAGGCCTACACCAGACCTACACCAGGCCTACACCAGACCTACACCAGACATACACCAGGCCTACACCAGACCTACACCAGACCTACACCAGGCCTACACCAGACCTACACCAGACCTACACCAGGCCTACACCAGACCTACACCAGGCCTACACCAGACCTACACCAGACATACACCAGGCCTACACCAGACCTACACCAGACCTACACCAGGCCACCCAGGTACTATTGGCAGCATCACTTGTAGTGTTCTGATTTGGTAGAGCCTTAGCCAACGGCTACACTGCAGTTTTCATTACTGGAGGGCCGGCTGTAGTTTTACGGCATTGCACCCAGCAATTTGTATTTACAATTCAGCCAAGTGTGCCTGTGTGTGTGTATGTGTGTGTGTGGTGCGTGTGTGCAGTGTGTGTGTGCGTGTCCGTGCGTGACTGTTTGTGTGTGTGTGTCTATACAAGCGTGTGTTTTTTGTGTGTATTTATGTGTGCTTATGCGTATGTGCATGCATACATTTCTGATTATGTTTGTGCATATGAATGAATGTGTGTTGGTGGTGCGATGCCATGCATCAGTGCCTCACGCAAACACCCATCCCTACTCTCTCTCCCACCTCCTCCCCCCATTTGGCAGACAAAGCATGAAGAAGGGAGTGAGTGACTCATAATCCACTTTCCTCTCCTCCTCTTCTCTCCTCCACACACAGCCAGGGTCTCTTTAAACAGAAAACAAAGCAACTATGAGAGAGCGAAGGATAATTTAATAGGATTTCATTCAGCAGTGATGGGGGAGGGAGACAGGGAGCCAAGCCAATGGAAGACTGAGCCATGGCACATACTCCTGCGTGAGACAGGAACACCTGACAAATACAGTAGGAGGAGGAGGAAGGGACACATGACGAGGGTGATTACCTTCTAGGGCCAGGAAACAAATAGTACTGGGTGCAATCAAGGCCATGCCTTGTCTAATCAAATGCTGCTGCAGGCACTAATCCCGGCATTTAAGGAGAACATGAAGCCTTGTTGTCATCTAGCCACATTCAGGGATGTGAGAGGAGTGGGAAGGGGGGGGGGTGGTGAAGGGTTCATACACACATACACACAGTACATAGACTTATGAATGCCATTTGGCAATAATATTGGTAGAGTACTGCAGTACTGTTATGAATAAACCATTTCGTTAAAACTATACAATTTCAATTAGAAGTATTGCATGAGTAACAAGACGTGCAGGCTAAGTTGTTGTCCAATAGGTGATACAGTGAGACAGTGGAAGCAGTGACTTTCTCTGAGAAATACTGACCAATCAGTGTGAGTGGAAATACCATCAAAGACCGCCTTGAGATGCCTATATATAACAGAAATAAGTGTTTTTTTGTGTGTATACGTGTGCGTCCGTGTGATGTATATTTGAAAGTGTGTGTATGTGTGATATCTCAGTTGAGTGCAGCAGGGTGAAGTGGGCACTGACAAGTATACCCTGTAACCTGTACCCTGTATACCATAAAGATAGAAAGTAATAGATATAAACAGAGTGAGAGAGAGAGAGAGAGAGAGAGAGAGAGAGAGAGAGAGAGAGAGAGAGAGAGAGAGAGAGAGAGAGAGAGAGAGAGAGAGAGAGAGAGAGAGAGAGAGACTGAGGGGGATTGAGAGAGAGAGAGAGAGACTGAGGGGGATTGAGAGAGAGAGAGAGACTGAGGGGGATTGAGAGAGAGAGAGACTGAAGGGGAATTGAGAGAGTGAGAGTGAGAGGGGCCCCCTACCAGCCAGCAACCGCTACTAGTTCAGAGTCAAACAGGGCCAATCAGCCTCGGAGTGTCAGATAATGAGGGCTGCTGGGGCCTAAGATCTCCTCTCCTCCCCTCTCCTCCTCTCCTCCTGTTATCAGCCAGACCATAGTGCTGCTGAATCAGGCAGGCGGTGTGTGTGAAGCAGGTTATTAGGGGCCAGATTAGGTCATCCCTTACCTGCATTACCTCCGTCTGATCCCACCTCTGTCACCAACGGTCCGGCAGTCACTCATAGCGATATGATCCTCATTTCCACAAAGGAACACAAAAGGGCCGGGCTGGGCTGTCTCGTGAGGAGTTGGTGTTTCAACTCTCTCTCTCTCTCTCTCTCTCTCTCTCTCTCTCTCTCTCTCTCTCTCTCTCTCTCTCTCTCTCTCTCTCTCTCTCTCTCTCTCTCTCTCTCTCTCTCTCTCTCTCCTTCACGCCACTGCTCCCCTCACCTTACACCCTGCCGAGCGCAGCCGCCCAGCAACTTCCCATTTTCCCATTATCATATTTTACTTCCACCTTTTCCACTTGTCTGAGTGGCCCACTTTCTCCAGCGAGCAGCACACTTGAAGAGTAGTTTACAACCTCTCTGGCTGCCTTAGCTCTGGACACAGACATCAAATAGAGCCTGAGATGTCTTACAAGTGTACGCATGGCAGAGTCGACCACCAGACAAAACACGTTGCGGCTTAGATAGGTCTAAATCTGCTTTACCCTGCCTAGAAATATACAACAGCGCTGCGCCACATAATCATAATCAAAGTGTTCTACAAGCAGCAGTTAGTTGCTCATGTATCATAAACCTCCAACATGGCCCAGCTACACTGGGAGGGAATCAGCCTAGGCAGCCCCAGAGATCACAGCATATGAATAATGTGAGTTGAAGGCACCTTTTTCACCAGCTGAAGAGATTAAAATGGTGAAACGTGTAAACGTCTTTTAAGAAGCTGGGGCCTGACGATAAAGCGTGATGTGCTGCTACTAAGTGAGAAGAGGAGGCGGGCAAGGCGAGAGGAGAGGAGGGAAACATGGACTTTGGCAAACGTGGTCTCTTCAGGATGTTCTGGGCTGGGTTACCTTCACTTTGACTTCTCCTCTTTTCTGCTGCAGCCTGTAAGCCTTCAATTAATTGACGGCTACCTTTTTCAAGTCACAAATCCTCTTAACTCAGAGCCTGCACCCTTTGCCATACGCAAAGAGCCCCACATGGCAAAGAGAAGAAGAACATTTTGGAGAGTAGAGTCACTCCTCTCTGCCCCCTCTCTCCCTCAACGTTACCTTCTGGGGTTCACCAAGTGGGGGCAGAGTCACAGGCCCTGAATGAAGCCTGGGTGTAAAAATGATCTTCCTACAGCCATGGGTAATGGTGTGTTGGTGGTAAAAGAGACTTAGAGAGTCTTGGAGTGATGGGACAAAGTGTCGTCATTCCAACAGCATTTCCTTCCTTCCTAAGACACACTTCTATTAGTCATCAGTGATCCCATCAACCCCTCCATCCCCCAGCCAAGGCAGGAAAGCCAGTGCAGGGTCAGGGTCAGCTACACCGCTCCTCCCATCCCTTATGTCTTAGCTTTGCCTCTATTCTTTAACCCAAAAAGCATTTTCAAAGAACATTGGAATACATAAAAAAAATGTAGTTGCATTTCTGTTGCTATTATTTCTTATTCAGGAAGCATAATGAATTTGAGAGGTCAGAAATTGAACCAAACTTCCTCAGATCTACCAAAAGGGAAATGAAACATTTAGCAATGGTAATTTTCCTTTCCCAAATTGGTTAAATTGCAGAGGGTTGGAAATTATGGGGAAAGCAATTTTAGGGGGGGAACAAAGTGCAAAAGCCCAAAAACGCCTTCATCATCTAGGTTTGGATTTGACTCTCATCTTTTCCCATTTCGTATATGCAGAGAGTTAGACAGGAGGCAGGCAGATACTGGAGGCAGGGTTTGGGGGCTGTAATGGGAAGACAAGAGTTTGAGACAGAAATACTGGTCATAGGTCACAGAGGACATGAGGAGATTCACAGAGCTCTCAAACCTTCAGGATGACCCCCACAGTTGTGTCGCAATATTACCAGTCATTCTACATTTACTACACAATATTTACCATAGTCATTCTACATGTACCACACAATACTACCATAGTCATAAATTAGATTTTATGTACTGTACTATAGGAAAGATGCAAGCTGAAAACCTATGGTAATTCAAATGAGCTCCACATGTAACCAGACTAAACATTTAGGTTACAACATAAAACAGTGATTTGTGTTTAAATGAATTTTGGTTTTGTTTGTGTCGCTACCCGTCACCTAAATACATGTTTTCCTACTCTGACTCATAGAGCACCCATGGAGAGTTGCTTTTCAGTGGCCTTATTGATTGGTGTTGTGTTCAATGCCCCTTTAAGAGAGGGGGTGTTCCCTCTATAATCAGACAATGTTAACTATTGATTGGCTAGTGGCAGGCAAACAGGGGAGGACACAGTCACAGAGTCATGGACAATTAATGTTGTCTCCATAGCTCTCTTTCTCCCTCTCCCCTCTCTCTCTCAGGCATTTATATTCTATTCAAACTGGTTATTGACATGGTAAATATGTAGCTACACTTCCAGGGTGTGGAGGAGCATGCATTATTAACAAAAACACAATAGTCAGGATTGTGGTTACACACCAAACAAAACTGCTCTAGTGTCTCCCACTGTCACTAACTAGCTGGTAAAATGAGATGGACACTGACCACAGGAGGTTGGTGGCACCTTAATTGGGGAGGACGGGTTTGTGGTAATGGCTGGAGCGGAATCAGTGGAATGGTATCAAATACATCAAACACATGGTTTCCATGTGTTTGATGCCATTCCATTCGCTCCATTATTATGAGCTGTCCTCCCCTTAGCAGCCTCCACTGACACTGACATGTTGCGTTTTGATGTACAACACACAAACACGCGCGCGTGAGCACCATGTTCACCCACCCACACGCACACAAACAAACACATACGTAGCAAAAATACGATAATCCAAGGAAATCAAGTCTCCTCGTTCAACACGGAACAATGAAAATAGGCTGGTAATGACAATAAGGGCTCTGTAATGGCCACTCTCTAGCAAAGAGAAAAGCCATTATCTGTCAATACCCTCTGAACCCGCCTGCCTCAGAATAGCAAGCCTGGCTGCAACACAATGATTTACTGAACAATTTTACACTGCTCCTGTATCCGTTTCAATCAAATCTCCAATATTAACACCAAGCAATAATTTATTCTGCTTTATTACAAATGCAACCCTCCTTTTTCGATAAATCAGCCACTAAAGTTAAAATAATTCACAGTGGAAATCAAGCATATTGTCTTTCGGGCAGAGTCATTATTTAAACGTTTTTGTTCTGTGGAACAGAGCGAGAGAGAGAGCCAGAGAGAGAGTGTGAGAGAGAGAGAGAGAGCGAGAGAGAGAGAGAGAGAGAGAGAGAGAGAGAGAGAGAGGAATGTATCTCCCTCGACTAGTGTCACTTTGTCTTGCTGCCTATCACTCTGCTCTTGTGTTCAAACTTTGTAGTGGTAGAAACTATTGCCTCTTGTCAAATAATCATGATATACAATACATTACAGAAATACAGGGAGTTTCAATTATTCAAACCATTCTGACAGTTAGATTTGAGATTTTCTGGTCATAGAGACAAGACTGTGAAGTCATCCATTTCCATGTTTGGTACCAGAACTAGTAGCATCTATTGTCACGTACAGTAGTGTACTGTCAAGACAGGTCTGCCATGCTGATGTACAGCACCTCCAAACCTCCTTCCTCTCTCCTCTCATTAGAATACACACAGAAACCACATATGCCTTAACGCGCCTCTCCATCAATTAGCAGCAATTAACACTGGCTTGCGGAGCACCTGTGCAGTGTGTGTGGCGTTAGTATCTGGGCCATGTTAGCAGGAGTGTGTGGTGTGGTGTAACACAGAGATGCCCCAGGTGGACCCTGTCTCAGCCTGTCTCTCTGAAGCAGGACCAGCCACCAGACAGGTGAGTACAGAACTCTGGTGTGGATGTGGTCTAATCAATGAATGTATGTGACATTCATTGATATTTGTTTTAGGTGGCCTATGCAATATGATTATGATTGATTGATTGATGCCTTTTGAATTGATAATGTCCATTCTATTTCCTTCTAGAGCTATAGCTGTCCCTTTTATTTCTAGATCCTCCATCCAGCCAAGCAACAGTCAGTCCACATTTATTTTTTTCACGACTAGTGCAGAACTCAAAAGGCCATAATCTGGGTTTTGGTGGAGGGAGGCAGGAGGGGAGGGAGTGAGTGGCAGGTCGGAGGGTGGGAGGAGGAGAGGTGGGATGGGGGGCAGGCAGGACTAGATGAAAGAAACAGCTGTATACAAATGACAGCCATGCAGCACGCCCCTCCACCCCCCTCCTGTGGTGAACTGCTCTGTGCGGTCATCGAACAGCTTCAAAGAGGCATGCAAGCGAGCGCTACAGAATCCACAAAGAGCCAGCCTCCGTCACACAGCCGCAATCTCCCCCGCACACACACACTCTCACACCCCTGCTGCACACACTGAGAGAGAGAGAGAGAGAGAGAGAGAGAGAGAGAGAGAGAGAGAGAGAGATAGAGAGAGAGAGAGAGAGAGAGAGAGAGAGAGAGAGAGACATCACATCAGCAAGATTTGTGACCTGTTGCCACAAGAAAAGGGCAACCAGTGAAGAACAAACACCATTGTAAATACAACCTTTATTTATTTATTTTCCTCTTTGTACTTTAACTATCTGCACATCATTATAACACTGTATATAGACATAATATGACATCTGAAATGTCTTTATTATTTTTGAACTTTTGCGAGTGTAATGTTTACTGTTAATTTTCTATTGTTTATTTCACTTTTGATTATTTTCTATTTCACTTTCTTTGGCAATGTAAACATATGTTTCCCATGCCAATATAGCCCTTAAATTGAATTTAATTGAGAGCGAGAGAGAGAGAGAGAGAGAGAGAGAGAGAGAGAGAGAGAGAGAGAGAGAGAGAGAGGGAGAAAGAGAACGAGAAAGAGAGAGAGAGAGAGAGAGAGAGAGAGAGAGAGAGAGAGAGAGAAAGAGAGAGAGAGAGGGCTGTGTTCATGATGAATTGTATGTATAGCCAACATTATAGACAAGGGTTGGTTAGATCTATGCAGTCCATATAGGGAAGTGTGACATACAGTATATGTAAATGTTTGTGTGTGAATTGTGAGTGTCACGCTCTGGCTCCGGGACTGTGTATTTTGAGCCAGGGTGTGTTCATTTTGGTTGTGTTTCCTTGTTTGGTCGTGTGACTCCCAATCAGTGGTAACGAGTGTCAGCTGTCGGCTCGTTATCTCTGATTGGGAGCCATATTTAAACTGTCAGTGTTCACCTTAGTGTTGTGGGTTTTTGTTCCTTGTCAGTCATTGTAACTGAGGACTTCACGATTCGTCGTTGTTTGTTGGTTTTTTGTAGTGAGTACTTTAATTTAATAAAGTCATGTTCGTATCGCACGCTGCGCCTTGGTCCACTCATTTCGTAGACGATCGTGACAGAAAAACCCACCTTAACCAGATCAAGCAGCATGAAGAAGAGAGAGGATGGACTTGGGAGCAGTTGAGTAGGAGTCTCGACTGGGCCAAGCCAAGAGAAGAGGAGAGAGGTTGGACGTTGGAGCAGTGGGGTGATAGTCTGGCGAGAACGATGGAGGCCTGGTCCACGAAGAGGAGAGAACCCCAGAAAATTTTTAGGGGGGGGCTCACGACGTCGGACCAGCAGGAGGCCGCGATAGAGCGGTCCAGTGGGTTGCCGGAGGAGGCCGCCGGGTTACGGGGGCCACTGGTCGAAGAGGGGATGGAGGAAGTAGAGGCACGGCGAGAGGTACTGGCGTGTGTTGCCAGTCCGGTCCGGCCCGTTCCAGATCCCGGTGTAGGGCCAGTGGTGTGTGTCCCCAGTACAGTCCGGCCCATCCAAGCTCCCCGCACCAAGCCAGTGGTGTGCGTCGTCAGCCCTGTCCGGCCCGTTCCTGCTCTCCGCGCCAAGTCTGTGGTGCGCGTCGCCAGCCCTGTCAGGCCCGTGCCTGCTCTCCGCACCAAGTCTATGGTGCGTTTCGTCAGCCCTGTCCGGCCCGTTCCTGCTCTCCGCACCAAGTCTGTGGTGCGCGTCGCCAGCCCAGTCCGGCCCATCCAAGCTCCCCGCACCAGGTCAGTGGTGCGCGTCGCCAGCCCGGTCCGGCTCAGTCCTGCTCCCCGCACCAAGACAAGGGTGCGAGTCGTCAGCCGGATTCAGCCTGTTCCTGCCACTCGCACCAAGTCAAGGGGTGCGAGTGCGTCAGCCGGATTCAGCCCATTCCTGCTACTCGCACCAAGCCAAGGGTGCGAGTCGTCAGCCGGATTCAGCCCATTCCTGCTACTCGCACCAAGCCAAGGGGTGCGAGTCGTCAGCCGGGATTCAGCCCATTCCTGCTACTCGCACCAAGCCAGGGATGCGAGTCTTCAGCCTGGTGAGGCCTGTTCCGGCTCCACGCACCATGCAAAGGGTGCGTATCGTCTGCCAGGTCCGGTCCATTCCTGCCTCACGCGCCAAGCCAGGGGTGCGCGTCGGCAGTCCTGATCCAGCTAACTGGGTCAGATCGGACTGGGGGGCACTACGGGGGATTGTAGTAGGGTGGTGGTCAAGCCCGGAGCCGGAGCCGCCTCCGAGGAGCAATACCCACCCAGCCCTTCCCTATTTGGGGTGTCCGACCGCGCCTTTAGGGGGGGGTACTGTCACGCTCTGGCTCCGGGACTGTGTATTTTGAGCCAGGGTGTGTTCATTTTGGTTGTGTTTCCTTGTTTGGTCGTGTGACTCCCAATCAGTGGTAACGAGTGTCAGCTGTCGGCTCGTTATCTCTGATTGGGAGCCATATTTAAACTGTCAGTGTTCACCTTAGTGTTGTGGGTTTTTGTTCCTTGTCAGTCATTGTAACTGAGGACTTCACGATTCGTCGTTGTTTGTTGGTTTTTTGTAGTGAGTACTTTAATTTAATAAAGTCATGTTCGTATCGCACGCTGCGCCTTGGTCCACTCATTTCGTAGACGATCGTGACAGTGAGTGACTCACAAGCAAGCCTCCTATATCTTCTCTTTATTATCGGCCTTGCTGGGAGATTTATGGTACATTGCATTTGGTTGGACTTTTACAAAGGAAAAGCCATATAAATTTACATCAAACAAGCATAGCCTGTCAATATAATAGGCTTGTATAGCAGTTTCCTCAAACCATAGATGCAGTGACGTTTTAGGCTCATCTCCTGTACACACTGTACCTGTGAGAAGTGTTCATACAGCAAGACGGGAAGTGTGCAAATGCTAAATGGTGCCAACAAAGGACTTGGTGCCAGCATACTGCGGAGTACAGTGTACAAGTGAATACACACCAATACACTGTAGCTAGGAAGGGTAAGAGTGTATGAACAGAAGACTGTGTGTGCATGCATGCATGGATGAGTGTGTCATGGGGGTCTCATTTGCGGATCATGGGTGCTCAGTGTGTGACTTGGGGGGTGGCAGGGGGTGCCTGTGTTGAGCGTAGAGTGGGGGCCGGTGGGGTGTGGGGGGTGGCAGGTGGGGGGGGTGTTACCAGGCGAAGGGATCGCACATCCACGCCAGCCCCCCCATAGTAATTACACACTCCAGTGGCTGGACTGGGAGGGAAATTGAAGGCCTGGGCGAGGGAGGCCCCAGCTGCCTCTCTCTCCCTCCCCATCAGCGGAATGGTGATTGAACCTGGCTAACTCACACAAGGCACACACACGGCACAGACGCACACACACACGACACACACACGGCACACATACTGAATCCTCAGAGGAAATGCTGCTTTGTGTCACGGTAATGAGATTCTCACACACCCGGCCTTATTTACCAGCCCAGACGGGTGAGGAGGACGGAGGGAGGGAGAGCGAGAAAGCAGGAGAGAGAGAGAGGAAGAGATGGAGGACGACGGGAAGGAGAAGGGGTAGGCCATAGTCAGCCAGCTTCACTTCACAATTATATAAATAAATCAAAATATCTGCCCCACCACCTATAGAGACGGTTCAGCTGGCCTGGGCTGAGGGAGTGGGACCTGTTTTGGCTATGGGTGGGACCTGTTCTCATTAATTTGTTAATAGGACAAGGAAGAAGGTAATATTGATCCAAACTATAAAACTATATGCAGCCAAGCACGTCTGGGCCCTGTGTCGCCCTTGTCCTCCTTGGCCCAGCGGGGACACACATTCGCCAGTGAGCCATGGGACTTGCACACAATTAAACACGTCAGCGTGGGGTAACCTACCACACCTGCAGGGGGTGAAGACAGCAGTGCCTTGGACAGACCAGTCACACAAACACACACACACACACCAGACAGCGGTGGGGACAGGATGATTAAGAAGTTACCTCGATAAGGGGACCAAAGTCCAGCTACGACCTCGATTCCCTCTGCCCTCTCTGCCCAACTACTCCATACACAGTACCGACATGAAGAAAAGGCATCTAGATAACACTAATACATGGTGAAAATATATTACATAATAATAACTTATTACTGACTTGCTTCTTTCTTTGGAATTCATAAAAATATGCACCTGTTCTGTACCAGTTAGTTACAATTGTATTTCTTTGAAATATTGTTCTATATTTATCATAGTTATATAAGTAGTAGAATGTACCCATTGCTATCACATAATTTCCTACCAGGAAATAGAGTCAACAGTACCGTTAAATAAAGTGCTACTGACAACGTTATACAAATGTTCATGAAAACAGGTGTCGTAGACTAAAGCAGTAGTCAGTCAGTGTTTGCTTTACTTAGCAACCAATCCCACAAGCAGTGCTATTCTTGTTTTCTTTAGACTGAATTACCCTGTTTATGTACCAAAAAAGTCAAGTAAATTAACTGTGAAAGGCTATTTATTTTAACCCCAGGATACTTTTTTTTTTCTTTAATAGGCATTATAGGAAAAAACTGAATAGGACAAATATTGGCAGGAGAACAAAGAATGAAGCAGTGACGTTACAGTGAGCAGCTGAGTCACACTGCCATCATGTGGTCAAATAGAAGTACTGCACAACTGCAAACCAACGAGGGTACAGTTACTGTACAAACAAGTATTTCTCAAGTAATTCCTAGGAGACACCATGAAGCGCAAATGTTTGTGCTAGCCCTGCTATAAAACACCTCACTAGCTAATCAACCAGTCACCAAACCCTTGGTTAATAGAATCAAGTGGGTTAGTACTGGGCTACAATAAAAATGTGCATGTCCTGAGGGAGAAAACTTCAGTCTGAGGTACCACTTCATTACCTTGGAAAACATACATCTACTTTCTCCATAGAGATACATTGTTTTTGCCTTCAATAAAGTCTCTCCCTACTGTTGAGTGTTGTTGAGTATAATCCACTCTGTTACAAAAGACACCTCTTTATTTATTTGAATAAACATTGCCTATGTACATGAATACTGGAGTGCAACAAATTGATTTCTCCTCCACGTCACTACATACTCCTGTTGAGTTGAATGGGGCTATCCACTCTGTTGCCAAGTACATAGTAGGAGCAACTCCAATCTGAAGAACCCCTCTATTTTAACTACAGTCAGACTGACAGCCACACACACAGAGACTCAAACACACAGAGAGAGAGAGAGATAGAGGGAGAGAGTGATATGCAAGTGGGAAATAAACAACGTGATTGCCTTTGATAGACTGTGGGACTCTTTCCATCTCATTGAGTTTGAATAGAGTAATTACACAACACCATGTCATGTAGAATGAGGGAGTGGCCAAGTATGTTTCACTGAATTGTAAACAGCCCACTGGGAACAGACGTCAATTCAACGACTATTACACGTTGTTCAAAGTAATTTCATTGAAACGACGAGGAAACAATGTTGATTCAACCAGTGTGTGCCCAGTGGGAGATGGGAATGGGAGTCACTTTCTTCACCGCTATAGCTATAAGCTTTGGCTCTGTCGTATGGTCTCTGGTCTGTAGTCTGTAGTCTGTGGAGAGGAGGGAGCTGACCATGGTGCTGAATAAGGACTAAACTTTATGATGTAACTGAGTGTTCGGGTTAGGGATTGAGCTCAAGATCTACAGTTGTTTCTCCACTGTTGCCATCTTGGAAAGGAGTCACCTAGTCATAAGAAAGCACGCTTTTTCTTTTCACTAGGAAGAACCGACACTACTCTGAAATCACTGAATTGAATCTCTACGTTACTCAACAAGGTTTCTATAAATTATTTTTCCTACAATGAAAACTAATCCGCCTAACTATATGTGTGATACATCAACACAATGCTCACCCTAAACAGCACCTACAGTGAGAGAAAAAAGTATTTGATCCCCTGCTGATTTTGTACGTTTGCCAACTGACAAAGACATGATCAGTCTATCATTTTAATGGTCGGTTTATTTGAACAGTGAGAGACAGAATAACAACAAAAAAATCCAGAAAAATGCATGTCAAAAATGTTATAAATTGATTTGCATTTTAATGAGGGAAATAAGTATTTGACCCCTCTGCAAAACATGACTTAGTACTTGGTGCCAAAACCCTTGTTGGCAATCACAGAGGTCAGACGTTTCTTGTAGTTGGCCACCAGGTTTGCACACATCTCAGGAGGGATTTTGTCCCACTCCTCTTTGCAGATCTTCTCCAAGTCATTAAGGTTTCGAAGCTGACGTTTGGCAACTCAAACCTTCAGCTCCCTCCACAGATTTTATATGGGATTAATGTCTGGAGACTGGCTAGGCCACTCCAGGACCGTAATGTGCTTCTTCTTGAGCCACTCCTTTGTTGCCTTGGCCGTGTGTTTTGGGTCATTGTCATGCGGGAATACCCATCACGACCCATTTTCAATGCCCTGGCTGAGGGAAGGAGGTTCTCACCCAAGATTTGACGGTACATGGCCCCGTCCATCATCCCTTTGATGCGATGAAGTTGTCCTGTCCCCTTAGCAGAAAAACACCCCCAAAGCATAATGTTTCCACCTCCGTGTTTGACTGGTGGGGATGGTGTTCTTGGGGTCATAGGCAGCATTCCTCCTCCTCCAAACACGGCGAGTTGAGTTGATGCCAAAGAGCTCGATTTTGGTCTCATCTGACCACAACACTTTCACCCAGTTCTCCTCTGAATCATTCAGATGTTCATTGGCAAACTTCAGATGGGCCTGTATATGTGCTTTCTTGAGCAGGGGAACCTTTCAGTCCTTCACGGCGTAGTGTGTTACCAATTGATTTCTTGGTGACTATGGTCCCAGCTGCCTTGAGATCATTGACAAGATCCTCCTGTGTAGTTCTGGGCTGATTCCTCACCATTCTCATGATCATTGCAACTCCACTAGGTGAGATCTTGCATGGAGCTCCAGGCCGAGGGAGATTGACAGGTCTTTTGTGTTTCTTCCATTTGCGAATAATCGCACCAACTGTTGTCACCTTCTCACCAAGCTGCTTGGCGATGGTCTTGTAGCCCATTCCAGCCTTGTGTAGGTCTACAATCTTGTCCCTGACATCTTTGGAGAGCTCTTTGGTCTTGGCCATGGTGGAGAGTTTGGAATCTGATTGATTGATTGCTTCTGTGGACAGGTGTCTTTTATACAGGTAACAAACTGAGATTAGGAGCACTCCCTTTAAGAGTGTGCTCCTAATCTCAGCTCGTTACCTGTATAAAAGACACCTGGGAACCAGAAATCTTTCTGATTGAGAGGGGGTCAAATACTTATTTCCCTCATTAAAATGCAAATCAATTTATAACATTTTTGATGTGTTTTTCTGGATATTTTGTTGTTATTCTGTCTCTCACTGTTCAATTAAACCTACCATTAAAATTATAGACGGATCATTTCTTTGTCAGTGGGCAAACGTACAAAATCAGCAGGGGATCAAATACTTTTTTCCCTCACTGTATACCTCCACACCTGTGGAGGCTGCTGAGGGGAGGACGGCTCATAATAATGTCTGGAATGGAGTCAATGGAATGGTGTCAAACACATGTTTGATGCCACTCCATTGACTCCATTCCAGCCATTATTATGAGCCGTCCTCCCCTCAGCAGCCTCCACTGTTCCACATTATAGGCCTATATGACATAATGTGAGCAGCAGCAGGCATTGGCTATCTGCCACCTCTGAAACCGTGGTTCTCGGGTGGCACTATGGAAATTAGGTTTACTTCACTTCAAGCATGTTAATATGGCTAATCCCCAGATTACGTGCCCATTTTCAAGGTGCTATTACATCACTGAATGTGAGGATAACCATAATAATGGCTTCTCACTGGCATTTCCACCTAATCCTGCAGCATTTTATTATCAAACCAGGTGGGATGCGGCCCTGGCGGCTGATCGGGAATGATGTGGGCCTTAAAGCTCTTTGTCCTTAACACAAAGGGATGGATCAAAAGTGTAACAGGACACATCTTGCTTTCTGAGACACTGAGACATAAGAGCAGTCCAAGATGGTGACCTATAAACACAAAGTCATGCCACCATGGGGAGAATTGTCATGGCTGTATCCCGGGGGTTGGGTGCATCTGATTGTGATGACGTACTGTATCGTCCATGTTCCAGGTCCAACCCACTGCTGGTTTCTAGGCAACAGTTGAAGAGGACAGATGGAAAGATGGGTCACCTACATAAAGGTGCATAAACCATGGTGCAGGACGGATAACCCACTGTAGGCCACGGAGATGTTATTCAATTAGATTTATAATATGTAATTCTACGCTGTAGGCCAGGAATCAGGGGATGGTTTGTGTGTGGGTGTGTGTGTGTGTGTGTGACGTTAGGAACGGTATAAGTAAACAAAAAAGCAAATAGCGCCAAGAGGCAATCTGAGATTCAGCACCACAGACAGTGATGACACCCTTGGATGTGATCTTCATTATAGTGTACAGTGCATTCGGAAAGTATTCAGACCCCTTGACTTTTTTCACATCTTGTTACGTCACAGCCTTATTCTAAAATTGATTAAAAATATTTTAAAAATCTCAATATACAAACAATACACCATAATGACAATGCAAAAACAGGTTTTCAGAAATGTTGCTAATTTATTAAAAATAAAAACATGAATAATGTATTTACATAAGTATTCAGACCCTGCTATGAGACGCAAAACTAAGATTAGATGCATCCTTTTTCCATTGATCATCGTTGAGATGTTTCTACAATTTGATTGGGGGCCACCTGTCAACGCGTGCTGTAGGTGGGTGCAGTGGTGGAATCAAACGCAGGACACAGACGGATAGTCCAACAGACTTTAGTAATGCCAAACACGGCAATCGGACAACTCTTGCCCGAAGGCGAAATACGCACGAAGGCGAAACAAAACAACAGCGCACAAAACAGGTGCGTAATTACTCCAGCGCAGTGGAGGGAAGCTCAACCGAGCGAAATACACGACTGACAAAATCAATACCACACAACACGAGACAAACACAACGAGAAACTTATAGAACACTAATAGGCTAAATGAGAACAGGTGTGACAACAAACAGACAAAAGCAAACGAACATGAAACATACAACGGTGGCAGCTAGTATTCCGGAGACAACGAACGCCGAAGCCTGCCCGAACAAGGGAGAGAGGCAGCCTCGGCCGAAACCGTGACAGTACCCCCCTTGACCGCGCGGCTCCAGACGTGCGCCGACTCCGGCCTCGGGGACGACCCGGAGGACGCGGAGCAGGGTGCGTCGGGTGCCCACGATGGAATTCCGTCAGGAGAGACGGGTCCAAAATGTCTCTCCTCGGCACCCAGCACCGCTCCTCCGGACCGTACCCCTCCCACTCCACTAGATACTGGAGACCCCCATCCGACGTCTCGAATCCAAGATGGACCTCACAGTGTACGCCGGTGCCCCCTCGATGTCCAATGGGGGCGGAGGAGTCTCCTGATCTCACTTTCTTGGAGTGGGCCAGCTACCACCGGCCTGAGAAGGGGACACATGGAACGAGGGGTTAATACTTTTATATTCAACAGGCAGTTGTAATTTGTAACACACCTCGTTCAACCTTCCCAGGACTTTAAAGGGCCCTACAAACCGCCGACCCAGTTTCCGACAGGGCAGGCGGAGGGGCAGGTTTCTGGTAGAGAGCCAGACTCGATCACCAGGTGCGTACACCGGTCCCTCACTGCGGTGGAGATCGGCGTCGCCTTATGACGTCGGAGGGCCCGCTGCAGGTGGACGTGTGCAGCGTTCCATGTCTCCTCCGAGCGCCGCGCCCACTCATCCACCGCAGGAGCCTCGATCTGGCTCTGCTGCCAAGGTGCCAGAACCGGCTGGTACCCTAACACACATTGGAAAGGGGTTAGGTTAGTGGAGGAATGGCGTAGGGAATTCTGGGCCATTTCGGCCCAGGGAACGTACCTTGCCCACTCCTCCGGCCGGTCCTGGCAGTATGTTCTAAGAAACCTACCCACATCCTGGTTCACACGTTCCACCTGCCCATTACTCTCCGGGTGGTAACCCGAGGTGAGGCTCACCGAGACCCCCAACCGCTCCATAAAGGCTCTCCAGACCCTGGAGGTAAATTGGGGACCCCGATCAGACACAATATCCTCGGGTACCCCGTAGTGCCGGAACACATGGGTGAATAGTGCTTCGGCGGTTTGCAGGGCAGTAGGAAGGCCCGGCATGGGGAGCAAACGACAGGCCTTAGAAAACCGGTCCACAACGACCAGTATAGTGGTGTTCCCCTGTGACGGAGGAAGGTCAGTTAGGAAATCCACCGAAAGGTGAGACCATGGTCGTTGTGGAACAGGCAGGGGTAGTAACTTACCCCTAGGCAGATGTCTAGGCGCCTTACACTGGGCGCACACCGAGCAGGAGGAAACATAAACCCTCACATCCTTCGCCAACGTGGGCCACCAGTACTTGGCACTAAGACAGTGCACTGTCCGGCCAATACCCGGATGTCCAGAGGAGGGTGACGTGTGAGCCCAATAGATCAATCGATCCCGAACCTCGAGCGGAACGTACTTCCGACCCTCAGGGCATTGCGGTGGACTAGGATCGGTGCGTAACGCCCGCTCGAGTTCAGCATCGACCTCCCACACTACCGGTGCCACCAGACACGACTCCGGCAGTATGGGAGTGGGCTCCACGGACCTCTCCTCTGTGTCATACCGCCGAGACAGCGCATCTGCCTTACCGTTCTGTGACCCAGGGATGTACGTGATCTTAAAAGTAAACCTGGTCAAGAACATATTCCATCTTGCCTGGCGAGGGTTCAGCCTCCTCGCTGCCCGGATGTACTCCAGGTTACGGTGGTCCGTCAAAATGAGGAAAGGGTGTTGAGCCCCCTCAAGCCAGTGCCTCCACACCTTTAGGGCCTGTACCACGGCTAACAGCTCCCTGTCCCCTACGTCATAGTTCCGCTCCGCCGGACTGAGCTTCTTAGAATAAAAAGCACAGGGGCGGAGTTTAGGTGGCGCGCCAGACCGTTGTGAAAGCACGGCTCCTAGACCGGCCTCTGACGCGTCCACCTCTACCTGGAACGGCAAAGAGGGATCCGGATGCGCCAGCACCGGGGCCGAGGTAAACAGGTCCTTCAGCCTCCCAAACGCCCTGTCCGCCTCGGCCGACCACTGCAGACGCACCGGACCACCCTTCAAAAGAGACGTGATGGGAGCTGCCACCTGTCCAAAACCCCGGATAAACCTCCGGTAGTAATTCGCAAACCCCAAAAACTGCTGCACCTCCTTCACAGTGGTTGGTGTTTGCCAATTACGCACGGCCGACACCCGGTCTACCTCCATCTTCACCCCTGACGCAGACAACTGATACCCCAAAAAGGAGACCGACTCCTGGAAAAACAGACACTTCTCTGCCTTAACATACAGGTCGTGCTCCACCAGCCTCCGCAACACTCTGCGCACCAGGGCCACATGCTCGACATGGGTAGGCGAGTACACGAGAATGTCATCTATGTACACAACCACCCCCTGCCCCTGCATGTCCCTGAAGATCTCATCCACGAATGATTGGAAAACTGACGGAGCGTTCATCAACCCGTATGGCATGACCAGATACTCGTAATGGCCCGAGGTGGTACTAAAGGCTGTCTTCCATTCATCGCCCCCCCTGATGCGCACCAAGTTGTACGCGCTCCTGAGATCTAATTTAGTGAAGAAACGCGCCCCATGCAATGACTCAGTCATGGTCGCAATCAGCGGGAGTGGATAACTGTACTTCACCGTAATCTGATTGAGACCATGGTAATCGATGCACGGGCGCAAACCACCATCCTTTTTCTTCACAAAAAGAAACTCGAGGACGCAGGGGAAGTGGAAGGCCGTATGTATCCTTGTCTCAGAGATTCGTCTATGTAAGTCTCCATAGCTTTCTTCTCCTCTTGAGACAGAGGATACACATGGCTCCGTGGGAGCGCAGCTCCTGCCTGGAGGTCTATCGCACAATCTCCCTGCCTATGGGGCGGCAACTGCGTCGCCCTCGACTTACTAAACGCAATAGCCAAATCCCCATACTCAGGGGGAACGTGCAATGCGGGCACCTGGTTTGGACTCTCCACCGAGGTAGCCCCTACGGAAACGCCTAAACATCTACCCACACACCGGGCAGACCACTCCATCAGAGCCCTCTCCTGCCACGAAATGGATGGGTTATGGGTACTCAACCAGGGCATGCCCAGCACCACCGGATACGCAGGAGAGTCAATCAGAAATAGCTGAATCATTTCCTGATGACCCCCCTGCGCACACATCCTAAGTGGCGCAGTGACCTCCCTGATCAAGCCCGCACCCAACGGACGGCTATCTAGGGCATGAATGGGGAAAGGGACATCAACAGGAAGAAGGGGAATCCCTAAAGCTAAACAAAACTTCTTATCAATAAAATTCCCAGCCGCGCCTGAATCTACCAGCGCCTTATGCTGGGAATGAGGTGCTACCTGTGGAAAACGCACAGGTATACAAAAATGTGCAACAGAGAGCTCTGGGTGAGTGGGGCGCCTACTCACCTGGAGGGAATCCCCAGTGCGGGACCTGTCGTCCTCTCCCCTAGGAGGCCATCCCCAGCACCTAGCCGCGGTGTGTCCTCCCCAACCACAGTTGGTGCAGGGGGATGGACCCCCTAGTAAGCCGACCCCTCCTCTCTCTAGCGCCAGCGCCCCGAGCTCCATGGGGCACGGCTCGGAGGCGCTGGAGGGTGAAATGGACGGACCCCCTCGGAACGTCCGCGGGTAGCTAGCAGGTTATCCAGCCTGATGGACATGTCGACCAACTGGTCGAACGTGAGGCTGGTGTCCCTACAGGCCAGCTCCCGACGGACGTCCCTCTCGTAGACTACACCTGTAGTGATCGACGAGGGCCCGATCATTCCACCCTGCATCTGCCGCTAGAGTACGGAATTCGAGGGCGAACTCCTGAGCACTCCTCCTCCCCTGCCGGAGGAAGACCAGACGCTCCCCCGCCGCTTTCCCCTCCGGGGAATGGTCAAACACCGCCTTGAAGCGGCGGGAGAACTCGTCGTAAGTGATGGTGTCCGCGTCGATCCTCCTCCACTCCGCGTTGGCCCATTCCAACGCCTTCCCGGACAGGCAGGAGATCAGGGCGGACACGCTCTCATGTCCCGAGGGCGCCGGGTGCACGGTGGCCAGGTACAGTTCCACCTGGAGAAGGAAACCCTGGCACCCGGCCGCGGTCCCATCGTAAGCCCTCGGGAGCGAGAGTCGGACTCCTCGGGGTTCTGGTGCGGGAATAGGCTGACTGGCCGATGGTGCTGGCAGGGAGGGTGGCGGTGGAGGCGTCCCCCAGCCTCGGATGGTGGTGATCACCTCCTGCAGTGCGGTCCCCATCTGCAGGATCTGGTCACCTTGTTCCCGGACCCTGTCCTCCAGCGTCGCCTGGGCTGCTGCGGCTCCTGCTGATTCCATAGTGGGTGTGGTATTCTGTCAACGCGTGCTGTAGGTGGGTGCAGTGGTGGAATCAAACGCAGGACACAGACGGATAGTCCAACAGACTTTAGTAATGCCAAACACGGCAATCGGACAACTCTTGCCCGAAGGCGAAATACGCACGAAGGCGAAACAAAATAACAGCGCACAAAACAGGTGCGTAATTACTCCAGCGCAGTGGAGGGAAGCTCAACCGAGCGAAATACACGACTGACAAAATCAATACCACACAACACGAGACAAACACAACGAGAAACTTATAGAACACTAATAGGCTAAATGAGAACAGGTGTGACAACAAACAGACAAAAGCAAACAAACATGAAACATACAACGGTGGCAGCTAGTATTCCGGAGACAACGAACGCCGAAGCCTGCCCGAACAAGGGAGAGAG
This sequence comes from Coregonus clupeaformis, assembly GCF_020615455.1. Classification (NCBI taxonomy): domain Eukaryota; kingdom Metazoa; phylum Chordata; class Actinopteri; order Salmoniformes; family Salmonidae; genus Coregonus; species Coregonus clupeaformis. Next base: position 14,965,562 of record NC_059197.1, on the reverse strand, counting down.
GCAGCCTCGGCCGAAACCGTGACACCACCTGTGGTAAATTCAATTGATTGGACATGATTTGGCACACAACTGTCTATATAAGGTCCCACAGTTGACAGTGCATGTCAGAGCAAAACCAAGGAATGAGGTCGAAGGAAGTGTCCGTAGAGCTCAGAGACATGATTGTCTCGAGGCACAGATCTGGGGGAAGGATACCAAAACATGTCTGCATCATTGAAGGTCCCCAAGAACACAGTGGCTTCCATCATTCTTAAATGGAAGAAGTTTAGAACCTCCAAGACTCTACCCATCCAAACTGAGCAATCGGCGGAGAAGGGCCTTGGTCAGGGAGGTGACCAAGAACCTGATGGTCACTCTGACAGAGCTCCAGAGTTCCTCTGTGGAGATGGGAGAACCTTCCAGAAGGACAACCATCTCTGCAGCACTCCACCAATCAGTCCTTTATGGTAAAGTGGCCAGACGGAAGCCACTCCTCAGTAAAAGGCACATGACAGCCTGCTTGGAGTTTGCCAAAAGGCACCTAAAGAACTCTCAGACCATAAGAAACAAGATTCTCTGGTCTGATGAAACCAAGTTTGAACGCTTTGGCCTGAATGGCAAGCATTACGTCTGGATGAAACCTGGCACCATCCCTACGGTGAAGCATGGTGGAGGCAGTATCATGCTGTGGGGATGTTTTTCAGTGGCAGGGACTGGGAGACTAGTCAGGATCGAGGGAAAGATGAACGGAGCAAAGTACAGAGAGATCCTTGATGAAAATATGCTCCAGAGCACTCAGGACCTCAGACTGGGGTGAAGGTTCACCTTCCAACAGCACAACAACCCTAAGCACACAGCCAAGACAACGCAAGAGTGGCTTCGGGACAAATCTCTGAATGTCCTTGAGTGGCCCAGTCAGAGCCCGGACTTGAACCCGATCGAACATCTCTGGAGAGACCTGAAAATAGCTGTGCAGCGACGCTCCCCATCCAACCTGACAGAGCTTGAGAGGATCTGCAGAGAAGAATGGGAGAAACTCCCCAAATACAGATGTGCCAAGCTTCATACCCAAGAAGCGTCATACCCAAGAAGATACAAGGCTGTAATCACTGCCAAAGGTGCTTCAACAAAGTACTGAGTAAAGCGTCTGAATACTGATGTAAATGTAATATTTATGTTTTCTATTTTTTCATACATTTGCAAACATTTCTAAAAACCTGTTTTTGCTTTGTCATTATGGGGTATTGTGTGTAGATTGATTAGGGGAAAAAACTATTTAATCCATTTTGGAATAAGGCTGTAACGTAACAAAATGTGAAAAAAGTCAAGGGCTCTGAATACTTTACGAATGCACTGTATAATTAAGAAAGGGCTGGGGGCTGGTGAGGTCACTTATTAACTGTTTGTACTTACTGTTTGAAGAGAGAATTCAATCCAGTTTCTGCGAATGTCTTCAAAGCAGATGGCATCTATTTGACATCCATTTGATGGATATCATTCAATGACAGATATCCATTTGATATCCATTAGGCAATCATTAAATACAATTTTAAAATCTGTCCGCTCAGTCTAGCATGCATGGAATATGCTGTCTCCACCAACCAAAAAGGTGGTCGTTCCAACATTGGCAACAAATATGAATGTGTTTTAACTTTGTTGCATTGGCTAAATCATGCACTATGAAGACATTATCACCATAAATCATATATAGTAGAATAACTATTACTAGAATACTGCAGTGAGAATATTCCAATTACAGATGTAGGATCTTAATTTGATCAATGCAGGACATGTTAAACGTGTAGTGTTTTTGATGTTTAAAAAGGCTTATAAAGTTTGTAATTTTCACTTTTAAATGTCTGACTTGATTTTACCTTATGAAAATGCATCAACCCCTATAATAATGTCCATTCATTATAATCCAAATAATTATTTAAAATCTGTTGTTGCTGCAGGGTTATTTTCCTGCATAGCAAACTGGCTCAAATTAAGATCCTACATCTGTATAACAGATGCATGGTATAATAGTGGTGGTAAATGTGAATAAAAGAGTCAGTGAACAGATACAGTGGCTTGCGAAAGTATTCACCCCCTTGGCATTTTTCCTATTTTGTTGCCTTACAACCTGGAATTAAATGGATTTTTTTGGGGGGGGGGTTGTATCATTTGATTTACACAACATGCCTACCACTTTGAAGATGCAAGATAAAAAAAAAAAGTGAAACAAACAAGAAATAAGACAAACAAACTTAGCGTGCATAACTATTCATCCCCCCCCTGGTATACAGCAATCTTTAAGTCATACCACAGATTCTCAATTGGATTGTGGTCTGGGCTTTGACTAGACCATTCCAAGACATTTCAATGTTTCCTCTTAAACCACTCGAATGTTGCTTTAGCAGTATGCTTAGGGTCATTGTCCTGCTGGAAGGTGAACCTCCGTCCCAGTCTCAAATCTCTGGAAGACTGAAACAGGTTTCCCTAAAGAATTTCCCTGTATTTAGCGTCATCCATCACTCCTTCAATTCTTACCAGTTTCCCAGTCCCTGCCGATGAAAAACATCCCAACAGCATGATATTGCCACCACCATGCTTCACTGTGGGAATGGTGTTCTCGGGTTGATGAGAGGTGTTGGGTTTGAGTCAGACATAGCGTTTTCCTTCATGGCCAAAAAGCTCAATTTTAGTCTCATCTGACCAGAGTACCTTCTTCCATATGTTTGGGGAGTCACCCACATGCCTTTTGGCGAACACCAAACGTGTTTGTTTATTTTTTTCTTTAAGCAATGGCTTTTTTTCTGGCCACTCTTCCGTAAAGCCCAGCTCTGTGGAGTGTACAGCTTAAAGTGGTCCTATGGACAGATACTCCAATCTCTGCTGTGGCGCTTTGCAGCTCCTTCAGGGTTATCTTTGGTATCTTTGTTGCCTCTCTGATTAATGCCCTCTCTTTGCAGGTTTGTTGTGGTGCCATATTTTTTTTTATAACCCAACCCTGATCTGTACTTCTACACAGCTTTGTCCCTGACCCGTTTGGAGAGCTCCTTGGTCTTCATGGTGCCGCTTGCTTGGTGGTGCCCATTGCTTAGTGGTGTTGCAGACTCTGTGGCCTTTCAGAACAGGTGTATATATACTGAGATCATGTGACAGATCATGTGACACTTAGATTGCAAACAGGTGGACTTTATTTAACTAATTATGTGACTTCTGAAGGTAATTGGTTGCACCAGATCTTATTTAGGGGCTTCATAGCAAAGAGGGTGAATACATATGCACACACCACTTTTCCGTTATTAATTTTTTTGAATGTTTTGAAACAAGTTATTTTTTTCATTCCACTTCACCAATTTGGACTATTTTGTGTATGTCCATTACATGAAATCCAAATAAAAATCCATTTAAATTACAGGTTGTAATGCAACAAAATAGGAAAAACGCCAAGGGGGATGAATACTTTTGCAAGGCACTGTACCAAGGGTTTCGTAATGACTACAGAGAGACTCTGAAGGGCAATACCTGAATCTGTAAGGTGTTCCCTTGAAACATTCTAAAAGATCATCATGAAATCAGAGTAAAAAGTAAATCGTTTTATGAAATAGTTTAACAAACTTGCCATTTGTTGGTACAGAATACGTACAAGAACTCAAACGAAAAGTAGAAAGAGTAGGAAGTAAATGTTCTTATACTATTTTAGGTTGATATGTTTAGTTGTATTATTCCTTGATATGAGAGACAAAGATCAGTCATTTGTGGCATTTCATTACACACTGCAATCTCCTCTCTAACGAATGAGTTGCAAAACTTCCGGTAATTACCTAAGTTTCCGGAATTTTTCAGAAATAAATTATAATTAATTAACAGGTAATTTTGGAAATGGAAACTTTGAAAATGTACACTTGATTATTTTAAATTCTACATATTTTTTCAGATTCTTTATGTCTGTGCTCATATTGTACATGTGTTTCTAGTGGATAGACCATATGGTTCAGGAGAAAATAGTCTTATTCATTAAACAAGCATCTTATCAAAAATGATGGCATTTGAAAGCAATTCTGCAAGAATTTAACTGTTGACACAGACAACTGACACCACTTCGGCCCCCACAAATTACAACAAAGATATGCAGTTGAAGTCGGAAGTTTACATACACCTTAGCCAAATACATTTAAACTCAGTTTTTCACAATTCCTGACATTTAATCCTAGTAACAATTCCCTGTTTTAGGTCAATTAGGATCACCACTTTATTTTAAGAATGTGAAATGTCAGAATAATAGTAGAGAGAATTATTTATTTCAGCTTTTATTTCTTTCATCACATTCCCAGTGGGTCAGAAGTTTACATACCCTCAATTAGTATTTGGTAGCATTGCCTTTAAATTGTTTAACTTGGGTCAAACGTTTCAGGTAGCCTTCCACAAGCTTCCCACAATAAGTTGGGTGAATTTTGGCCCATTCCTCCTGACAGAGCTGGTGTAACTGAGTCAGGTTTGTAGGCTTCCTTGCTCGCACACACTTTTTCAGTTCTGCCCACAAATGTTCTATAAGTATGAGGTCAGGGCTTTGTGATGGACACTCCAATACCTTGACTTTGTTGTCCTTAAGCCATTTTGCCACAACTTTGGAAGTATGCTTGGGGTCATTGTCCATTTGGAAGACCCATTTGCGGCCAAGCTTTAACTTCCTGACTGATGTCTTGAGATATTGCTTCAATATATCTACATAATTTTCCTTCCTCATGATGCCATCTATTTTGTGAAGTTCACCAGTCCCTCCTGCAGCAAAGCACCCCCACAGCATGATGCTGCCACCCCCGTGCTTCACGGTTGGGATGGTGTTCTTCGGCTTGCAAGCAACCCCCTTTTTCCTCCAAATATAACGAGGACATTTCTCCAAAACGTACGATCTTTGTCCACATGTGCAGTTGCAAACCGTAGTCTGGCTTTTTTATGGCGGTTTTGGAGCAGTGGCTTCTTCCTTGCTGAGAGGCCTTTCAGGTTATGTCGATATACAGTCGGGAAAAAAAGTATTTAGTCAGCCACCAATTGTGTAAGTTCTCCCACTTAAAAATATGAGAGAGGCCTGTAATTTTCATCATAGGTACACGTCAACTATGACAGACAAAATGAGAAGAAAAAAATCCAGAAAATCACATTGTAGGATTTTTTATGAATTTATTTGCAAATTATGGTGGAAAATAAGTATTTGGTCAATAACAAAAGTTTCTCAATACTTTGTTATATACCCTTTGTTGGCAATGACACAGGTCAAACGTTTTCTGTAAGTCTTTACAAGGTGTTCACACACTGTTGCTGGTATTTTGGCCCATTCCTCCATGCATATCTCCTCTAGAGCAGTGATGTTTTGGGGCTGTCGCTGGGCAACACAGACTTTCAACTCCCTCCAAAGATTTTCTATGGGGTTGAGATCTGGAGACTGGCTAGGCCACTCCAGGACCTTGAAATGCTTCTTACGAAGCCACTCCTTCGTTGCCCCGGCGGTGTGTTTGGGATCATTGTCATGCTGAAAGACCCAGCCACGTTTCATCTTCAATGCCCTTGCTGATGGAAGGAGGTTTTCACTCAAAATCTCACGATACATGGCCCCATTCATTCTTTCCTTTACACGGATCAGTCGTCCTGGTCCCTTTGCAGAAAAACAGCCCCAAAGCATGATGTTTCCACCCCCATGCTTCACAGTAGGTATGGTGTTCTTTGGATGCAACTCAGCATTCTTTGTCCTCCAAACACGACGAGTTGAGTTTTTACCAAACAGTTCTATTTTGGTTTCATCTGACGATATGACATTCTCCCAATCCTCTTCTGGATCATCCAAATGCACTCTAGCAAACTTCAGACGGGCCTGGACATGTACTGGCTTAAGCAGGGGGACACGTCTGGCACTGCAGGATTTGAGTCCTTGGCGGTGTAGTGTGTTAATGATGGTAGGCTTTGTTACTTTGGTCCCAGCTCTCTGCAGGTCATTCACTTGATCCCCCCGTATGGTTCTGGGATTTTTGCTCACCGTTCTTGTGATCATTTTGACCCCACGGGGTGAGATCTTGCGTGGAGCCCCAGATCGAGGGAGATTATCAGTGGTCTTGTATGTCTTCCATTTCCTAATAATTGCTCCCACAGTTGATTTCTTCAAACCAAGCTGCTTACCTATTGCAGATTCAGTCTTCCCAGCCTGGTGCAGGTCTACAATTTTGTTTCTGGTGTCCTTTGACAGCTCTTTGGTCTTGGCCATAGTGGAGTTTGCAGTGTGACTGTTTGAGGTTGTGGACAGTTGTCTTTTATACTGATAACAAGTTCAAACAGGTGCCATTAATACAGGTAATGAGTGGAGGACAGAGGAGCCTCTTAAAGAAGAAGTTACAGGTCTGTGAGAGCCAGAAATCTTCTTGTTTGTAGGTGACCAAATACTTATTTTCCACCATAATTTGCAAATAAATTCATTAAAAATCCTACAATGTGATTTTCTGGAAAAACAATTCTCAATTTGTCTGTCATAGTTGACGTGTACCTATGATGAAAATTACAGGCCTCTCTTATCTTTTTAAGTGGGAGAACTTGCACAATTGGTGGCTGACTAAATCCTTTTTTCCCCACTGTAGGACTCATTTTACTGTGGATATAGATACTTTTGTACCTGTTTCCTCCAGCATCTTTACAAGGTCCTATACTTGCATACTATTGTTTGTACAGATGAACGTGGTACCTTCAGGCGTTTGGAAATTGCTCCCAAGGATGAACCAGACTTTTGGAGGTCTACAATTTCTTTTCTGAGGTCTTGACTGATTTCTTCTGATTTTCCCATGATGTCAAGCAAAGAGTCACTGAGTTTGAAGGTAGGCCTTGAAATACATCCACAGGTACACCTCCAATTGACTCAAAATGTTAGCCTATCAGAAGCTTCTAAAGCCATTACATTATTTTCTGAAATTTTCCAAGCTGTTTAAAAGCACCGTCAACTTAGTGTAAGTAAACTTCTCACCCACTGGAATTGTGATACAGTGAATTATACGTGAAATAATCTGTCTGTAAACAATTGTTGGAAAAATTACTTGTGTCATGTACAAAGTAGATGTCCTAACCAACTTGCCAAAACTATAGTTTGTTAACAAGAAATTTGTGGAGTGGTTGAAAAACTCCAACCTAAGTGTATGTAAACTTCCGACTTCAACTGTACATAGGTTTAATAACAGTTTTGAAATACTCCTATCATTCTAGTATTGTAAAGATTAAAGTTGTTTGAGGGCCCAGCTCTGTGTAAAGATAAACCCTGCTCCTTTATGACTAGCAGTAGGAAGGGCAGGCAAACACATACACACACAACACGCACGCGTGCGGTATTCATTGAGGATGGGGAGTGGCTGAGTAACATCACCTTGGTGAACTAGATCAGACCAGTTTTTTTTTTTTTTTAACAACTCCCAGTTGTTTGTGAACAGCAGCACTGTTTTTCAAAGTAACTCATCTTTAGGTAGGCTATTGCCAAGAGGAGTTCATTGGCCATCACCGTGAATAATATAATAAAATATAATATGCCATTTAGCAGACGCTTTTATCCAAAGCAACTTACAGTCATGCGTGCATACATTTTTTGTGTATGGGTGGTCCCGGGGATTGAACCCACTACCTTGGCGTTACAAGCGCCGTGCTCTACCAGCTGAGCTACAGAGGACCACATAGTAACCTATGGTTTCATCTTCATTATTAGGTGAGTCAGTGTGCCTTGTAAAAAAAAAAAAAGTATTTAATAAACTGATGTCTTATTATGGCCCTGAAAATGTGGCATTTTATAAACACATTTCATGCATTTCTACTACACTTTATATGACTAGAGACATTAGCATAATTGTTTTTATATGACAAATTACAGGGTATCCTGCTGTGCTGACACTGACAAACAGATCAATAGAAACGACGTTGTACATATTATAGGCCTATGAGAAGGGGAGACACAAATAGAATATGACATCCATCTAAGCTGGAGGAGGAAATTATTGTAGCCTAAAAAATCAACTTTTAAGTGGCTCTGACACAACAATGATTAAGAGTGAAAATGCAGAGTGCGCACTCACCAGCTGTGTGTAAAGATAAAGATGATTTAAAACCAGCAGTAGGAGGGGCAGGCACTCACACACACGCAGTATTCATCGAGAATGGGGAGTGGCTGAGTAATGTCACCTTTTGAATTGAAACTAGATCAGACCAAAGGATCGGATGCAGAAACAAGCCCAGCTCTTCAGAGATCTCTCGACGCTACGCTGAGTCTCTTTTTGTTCTTTAAAAAAGATATCTAAGGACAGGATCAAGTTAACAACAACAACACACACAAGTGAGTAAATGATGGAGAGACTATATTTTCCTGCTTTCTCTGCCTATAGTGAGCCTACCGTAAACTCTTTAAGGCCTAGATGAAAATATAACTGAAATGTATATTTTACTCAAAAACTGGCTAATTCTCCCGAGTGGTGCAGCTGTCACTGCGTCACTACCGATCCTGGTTTGATCCCAGGCTGTGTCGCAGCTGGCCGAAAATTGGCCCAGCGTCGTCTTGGTTAGGGGAGGGTTTGGCCGAACGGGATGACCTTGTCCCATCGCGCTCTAGCGACGCCTGTGGCGGGCTGGGCTCATGCACGCTGACACGGTCGTGTTTCCTCCGACACATTGGTGCGGCTGGCTTCCGGGTTAAGCGAGCATTGTGTCAAGAAGCAGTGCGGATTGGCGGGGTCGTGTTTCGGAGGACGCACAGCTCTCAACCTTCGCCTCTCCCGAGTCCGTACGGGAGTTGCAGCGATGGGACAAGACTGTAACTACCAATTGGATATCACGAAGTGGCCTGTGACATCTGCACTGGGACAAAGCTCAAGGCCTTGAAGTCCTACCTGGTATGTCTGACCTCTTACTGTGAGACTCACCTGCAGCCTCATCAGATAGCCCCAGCCCTAAAGAGACACACGCTGATTGACCCTGTGGACAACCTGGAAGAAGACAGGATGTGTAAGAAGCACAACAAATTCCTGGAGCTGTTCTGTAGGACTGACCAGATATGTGTGTGCCAGTTCTGCACTGAGACAGACCACTAAGATCACCACACTGTCCCTCTAGAGGAAGAGTGTGTAGAGAGGAAGGCTCAGCTGGGGAAGACAGAGGCACAAGTGCAGCATCTGATCCATGAGCGACTGCAGAAGATTCAGGAGATGAAACACTCAGTAGATCTCAGAAACAAATACACAGAGAGAGAGAATACAAAAACCATTCAACTCTTCACTGATCTGGAGCGAAGCTTTCAGAAAAGCCAGACTGACTACATGGAGGTGGTTGAGGAGGAGAAGAAAGCAGAAGAGAGTGGGCTGAAAGGCTCATTTGAGAGCTGGAGCAGGAAATCGCAGGGTTACAGAGGAGACGCACTGAGCTGGAGAAGCTCTCAAACACTGAAGACCACGTCCACCTTCTCCAGAGCTCTGCATCCCTCTGCAGTTTTCCTCCCACAATGGACTGGTCTCAGATCAGTATTCACACTAAGCTGTGTGTAGGAAACCAGAGGAGAGCACTGTGTCAGCTTGCGGAGGCTCTGAGAATCATGCCCCAGCTGTTGGATACAGTGAAGACTTTACATAAGTTATTGTGTGATTCTGAGCACCAGAGGATGCAGCAGTATGCAGTGGATGTGACTCTGGACCCTGATAAGGCAAACTGCAAACTTGTCCTGTCTGAGGATGGGAAACAAGTAAGACTTGGAGATATAAAACAACATCTTTCTGACAAACCAGCAAGGTTTGATACTACTCTTTGTGTCCTGGGAAAGGAGGGTTTCTCTTCAGGGAGATTCTACTATGAGTTGGAGGTTAAGGGGAAGACTGACTGGTCTATAGGAGTGGCCAGAGATTCCATCAACAGGAAGGGAAGGATTACACTGAGCCCTGGGAATGGATACTGGATTCTGTCACTGAGGAATGAAGATGAGTACACCGCTGGTGCTTCCCCGTTTCTCTCCCTCTCCCTGAGAGAGAAGCCCCAGAAGGTGGGAGTGTTTGTGGATTATGAAGAGGGTCAGGTCTCCTTCTATGATGTGGAGGCCAAGTCTCCTATCCACTCTTTCATTGACTACACCTTCACTGAGAAACTCTATCCATACTTCTGCCCTGGTAAACGTAGTGGAAACTCTGCCCCTCTGATCACCTCTACTATCGATCGAATTGAACTTTTTCAGGTCAGCTGATTGTCATTCATTACTGGGGTTGTGCAAAGAGAGGGAACATTCCCAGTAACTTTAGAAATTTACCAGTAATCAAGAATTTTGGGATTTTTTCAATAAAATGTAAGATGATGAAAAATGATAAAGATACAATATTTTAAATAATTTTTAATTTTAGCAGACGCTCTTATCCAGAGTGACTTACAAGAGCAACTAGGGTTAAGAGCCTTGCTCAAGGACACATTTTTCACCTAGTCGGCTCTGGGATTTCGGTTACTGGCCAATTGCTCTTAACTGCTAGGCTACCTGCCACCTTTATATGAAAAATAGAATCCCAAAACTGTAAAATATTAACCTAAATATAAGTTATCAATTTTGTGAATATCATTGCTGCTTATTATGAAGATTTCAACATGGAATATCCTTTATATTGATAACTTTCTTTATCTTTTATACAGTTGAAGTCGGAAGTTTACATACACTTAGGTTGGAGTCATTAAAACTTTAAACTTTCAACCACTCCACAAATTTCTTGTTAACAAACTATAGTTTTGGCAAGTCGGTTAGGACATCTACTTTGTGCATGACACAAGTAATTTTTCCAACAATGGTTTACAGACAGATTATTTCACTTATAATTCACTGTATCACAATTCCAGTGGGTCAGAAGTTTACATACAGTGGGGAAAAAAATTATTTAGTCAGCCACCAATAGTGCAAGTTCTCCCACTTAAAAAGATGAGAGAGGCCTGTAATTTTCATCATAGGTACACGTCAACTATGACAGACAAAATGAGGGGAAAAATCCAGAAAATCACATTGTAGGATTTTTTATGAATTTATTTGCAAATTATGGTGGAAAATAAGTATTTGGTCAATAACAAAAGTTTCTCAATACTATTGAGACTGGTGTTTTGCGGGTACTATTTAAGGAAGCTGCCAGTTGAGGACCTGTGAGGCATCTGTTTCTCAAACTAGACACTCTAATGTATTTGTCCTCTTGTTCAGTTGTGCACCGGGGCCTCCCACTCCTCTTTCTATTCTGGTTTGCGCTGTTCTGTGAAGGGAGTAGTACACAGCGTTGTACGAGATTTTCAGTTTCTTGGCAATTTCTCGCATGGAATAGCCTTCATTTCTCAGAACATTTATAGACTGACGAGTTTCAGAAGAAAGTTATTTGTTTCTGGCCATTTTGAGCCTGTAATCGAACCCACAATTGCTGATTCTCCAGATACTCAACTAGTCTCAAGAAGGCCAGTTGTATTGCTTCTTTAATCAGCACAACAGTTTTCAGCTATGTTAACATAATTGCAAAAGGGTTATCTAATGATCAATTAGCCTTTTAAAATGATAAACTTGGATTAGCAAACACAATGTGCCATTGGAACACAGGACTGATGGTTGCTGATAATGGGCCTCTGTACGCCTATGTAGATATTCCATTACACATCAGCCGTTTCCAGCTACAATAGTCATTTACAACATTAACAATGTCTACACTTTATTTCTGATCAATTTGATGTTATTTTAATTGACCAAAAATTTGCTTTTCTTTTGAAAACAAGGACATTTCTAAGTGACCCCAAACTTTTGAATGGTAGTGTATATATATATTATAGGCTACAGTAGGCTCCAAAATTCAATTTCCAGTGGCAGACTGACTCACCTTATGATGAAGATGAAGCCATAGGCTACTACTGACGGTGATGGCCAATGCGCTCCTCTTGGCAATAGCCTCTCTCAAGATGAGCTATTTTGAAAACAGTGCCGCTGTTCGCTAAAAAATGGGAGTTGTTGAGAAAAAAATGGTTTCTATTGGTTCTACAGACAGATTAAGATTCTCTTTTCAGAGGTAGGCATTTCTTCCAAACTGTACGTTTTTCCTGTGATTGTAGCCTATTTTGAAATTTGCAAATTTCAAACAGACAGCCACAACCAACCATATAAATATAGTCCATATGGTAGTTCCCATTCAAGTCAGGACTAGCAGCCATTGCTAGTGTGCCATGAGTTTAACAATCAAATTGCCAGGGTAAGAGGTTCCAAAACCCTTCTATGGATTATACAGTGCTGCTTGAAAGTATGTGAACACTACAGGGCTGGTCATTATTTTGCTATAAAATATTAAAAGAAACATATAATCCTTAAACCCCAATTTGTAATGAAGACATTCCAAGTAAATGACAGAAACAAAAACATGTGATATTTTCATTGTTTATTTAACAAAAGTGGTTTATTTAATAGAAACTCAGATTTGATGTGCGCAAAAATATGTGAACCCCTTCAGTCAATAGCTTGTGGCACCTCCATTAGCAGCGATGTGGCACCTCAATTAGCAGCGATGACTTGGACTAAATGTCTCTGACATCTGTTTTGAGGGATTTTTTCCCACTCCTCCTTACAGAACTCAGTCAATTGAGTGAGGTTTGAGGGGTGTCTGGCATGAACTGCTCGCTTCAGGTCCTGCCACAGCATCTCGATTGGATTTAGGTCAGGACTTTGACTTGGCCCATCCAAAACGCAAATCTTCTTTCTCCTGAGCCATTCTTTGGTAGATTTGCTTGAATGCTTTGGGTCGTTGTCTTGTTGGAAGACCCATTTTCGGCCCAGCTTTAGGTCCTTGACTGATGGAAGTCCAAAATGATGGCCTGACGTTCTGTTCAAGAATCTCCTGGTATACCTTAGAATTCATGGTTCCCTTAATGATATGGAGTCGTCCAGGTCCAGAGGAGGAAAAGCAGCCCAGATCTTGACATTCCCACCACCATGCTTGACTGTTGGGATAAGGTTATTTTGGTGGTAGGCAGTGTTGGGTTTTCGCCAAACATAGCTGTGTTGATTGTGACCAAAAAGGTAAATTTTGGACTCATCGGTCCAGAGAATGGACTTCCAGAAACCTTCAGGTTTGTCCAGGTGGTCTCTGGCAAAGTTAAGACGGGCAGTTTGGTTCTTTTTTGACAGCAGAGGCTTCTTCCTAGCAACCCTCTCATGAATGGCATTTCGATTCAGTGTTCTTATTGTTGATGCATGCACAGTTACCTGAGATGCAGCAAGGGAGGTCTGCAAATCTCTAGATGTTATGTTTGGGTTGGCTTTTACCTGATTTATTATTGTTCTTGTGGCTCTTGGGGATATTTTGGAAGGGCGTCCACTTCTAGGCCGAGTTGCTGTCATGTTAAATGCTCTCCATTTGTAAATTATTTGCTTCACAGTGGACTGATGGAGCTCAAATCTTTTTGAGATGATTTTATAGCCTTCCCCAGACTGATGTGCTCTCACTACCCTCGTCCTGATGTCCTCTGAGATCTCATTTCCTCTCAGCATGGTGTGCTTTGCATTCACCTGGAAGGGTAACACCAAACTGACCAGGTTTCTTATCTCTAGTTATCAGAGTCCCGCCCAAACTCTTTCCTAACGATCTCTCCTTTGATTGATTAATTTAGTAGCTAATTATTTACCCACCTGATTCTACTTACCTACTTGATTTAACCAATAAAACTTGGGGTTCACTTATTTTTGCACCTGCACTAATTCCTTTTTAATTTTGTTTTTCAACTACACGCATGATTTCCTCTACACCAACATATGGTTTTGATAAATATAAACCTGTTATGTTAGATCAAAAGGACTGGTTCTGATTAAATGAATATTGCATGGTAAAAACTGAAAAAAAAACTGTAATTCAGAAGGGGTTCACATACTTTCAAGCAGCACTGTATGTCTATGGCCACAACACAACAAGCTGTATATTTGGCACCCATGCTTCCCAAATGGCGGCCTTCCCGACTGTAGGCAACTGGTAACTGGCAAAATAAAGGAAACACTTGAGTAAATGAGGGATCCAAAGTTTATGTTATGATGTGTGGGGTGCATTTTCCTGGAATGGTCCACTTGTAGAATCTATGCCAGGGTGCATTGAAGCTGTTCTGGCAGCTCGTGGTGGCCCAACACCCTTGTAAGACACTTTATGTTGGTGTTTCCTTTTTTCTGGCAGTTACCTGAATGTGCTTGTGATCAAATTGAACCCACAGTTATTTTTTTAGAGACTATTGATCCTCTGTGGCTAAATTATGCTCTCTGGTGTATTTTGTACATTGAGAGCAGGCTCCTGTTGTTGGATAAAAATAATAATAATACTAACGTAATTGTTTTTTTGTTTTTGTTTTTTTGCCTCTTGGGCCCAGCTTGGGTCCAGCCCCTGACTCACACAATTGACCAGTCACATTGATTTATTATGCAGTTTATTATTACTTTTTTTTATTAATCAGTTACCCAATCGTGTGGGTCCCATACCTCCTCTCCTCCTCCCATCTGACGATTAGCAGAGCGGCAGCAGGCAGCAGCAGGCTGTCTACACTCATTGAGAACAGGCTCCTGAATCCTCCTGTGGTTGGTGGTTGCAGTAAAAAAAAAGTAAAATATATTCTACATATCAAATACATACTGTATATATGTATTATGATTATTTTTGTACTTTTGTTGAACATGTATTTATTTTTTATTTTGCTGCCTTATGGCCCCCCCATGGGCCTGGGCCCAGGGGCTTTAGCCTGTTAACCCCCTGCATTAATCTGCCCTGCACACCTTTTCCTTGCAAAGAAAGAAGAAATGTATCTGGTAGGCCTACTCTAAGCACTCAGCCATGCATTCAATTGTCTTTTTTGCTAGCAGTGATTGAGATAAATTATTAGCCTAAATTACGACTATCCAATCTACTCATCACATTATGAATAGTAGGCCATTTTACATAAGTCTTCAAATGCGTTGATGCATGGAATGCTTTATTATAAAGGTGCATTTTGCTTGCACAAACTTAAAACTCATGCGCCGGCTATGGTTATGATGTAACATTTAATTTGCCAAGAGACACTGATGCCATAACAAGATTATCTTTATCATGAAAATTAGCCAATTATATCGATATCTTTCAAATTGAGTGGCCTAGTTGTTTGTTACCACTAGTTGCGGTCAAGTGAGCCGACACTCGCAAAACGCAGTCAAGCCATTTACGCTTGTCTCCTCTTGAATTTTGGTGCGCGAATCCACAGTAAATTTAGGCCAATAGCCTACAATATAGCGTGCGATCCGGTGGGTGCTGCTGCTGATTGAAAAGCTGGTTTTGAATTAATCAAATAAGAGAACGATATTCACACACAAAAAGCCAGCAGATGTAGTCTAACGTCCGAGTTTTAGGGTTCACACTATACTCGGTTTATGATGACTAGGCGAGTCCAGATTTACTGGTTCAATCAACTGGACCATACACAATACATGTTGTATAAAATTATATCCACAAGAGGGCGGCATACACATGACAGAGGAAGGACTATTGGGTTACATGTCTGTGTTTTCACCATAGACCTGCAGTGCAGAGAGTGCCGATTATTTGCAGTGTAGTAATTCCTACTGTAATTCGATTGATACATATTTGATGTAGGCCTAGAGCTGGCGGGTATGGAAAATATTTGACGGGAAAATTGTTTAATTATGGATAACAATGATGCAGGTCAGAGATTTACCTCTGTAGTATTACAATGGTTCTCCATATGTGTCTGTGATGTGCAGGTTGTGTTATACATTTTCAATGGATCTGTAGTCAAACTGTAGTCGAAATGTAGTCAGTAAGAAAGGTTACATATCGAAAAAGCATACAAACAATTCTATCAGAGCATATATTGTTAAAATATAAAATGTCAGATTTTTCTTTAATTTTCTTTCTACTTCCTCTAAGGCACTCACATCTTTAGTCTCCGGGAAGAAACACCTGGACAGAGGATCTGTAATTGAGCTCCTGGTGAGAAAATATGTTAAAGCTGTTTAGGTTATAAATGGAACAGAGTCAAACATGTGGTTTCTATATGTTTGATGTGTTTGATACCCTTCCATTTATTCAATTCTAGCCATTACAATGAGCCCATTCTCCTATAGCTCCTCCCACCAGCCTCCTATGGTTTTAACATGTACACATATGGATATCACTAACCTCATAAATGGATGAGCAGTAATTTCTCCATTAAAATGAATATCTATCCCAATTTGCAAGCCAATGCATTTATGCCTTTTAACACAGTACATAATGTAATGTATCAACCTTTGAGCAGATTTGAATGAATGAGCATGAAGGGATCAAAAGAACACATGTCAATTGTATTATAATAGTAGAATTACAATGCTTGTTAGATTTGTTTGCAGTAAATAGATCGATTTGCCAACTTCAGACAGGAATAATCATGCTTTGCTTGTTTGTTTTAAAGTTCCCAGACCTCAGTGAAAGTCCACCAGGGAATGCCAGAGGACAGTATTATCAGAAGTGTCCACAAGTAACTTTCTAAAAATGAGATTTGTCCTCCTGCCCACCTAAGCTGACCGTTGGTCTTATCAAGGAGGTGAACGAACAGCTTAACTCGGCCCTCTCGTTGACCATCAGCAGAACCATTTCAGGGCAGTCCTCCTCTATTGCTTCTGGTACTCAGGCAACTGAACAGATGGTCAACATGGTCCAGACGTTTTTTGATGATCACACTGCTCCAGAGGACCAGAGCTCCACCTCTGAATTAGATGTTGAGTCCAGCATTCCACCTGCAACGAAAGAGGTGATGACTGTTATTGCAGACATGGTGGATGAATTGGAAAAATAAAGCCGGAATCGGCTAAACTGCTTCGAAAGTGGCTGTGAAAGTTAAACTGCCAGATCACAGAAGTCAGAATGGGAATTTGCACTACCTGGCACCCCCATGCCTTCTGAATTACCTGAGAGTACTACTCAGGTCATTGTGAGATGCTCAGTCATCAACATGGGCAAATCTACTAAAAACAAATCTACCAAAAACATTGGTGTGTGATGCAAGGAAAGGCATGTCTGCAATAGTGGATACCATCATAAATTAGGTATATACACAGGAAGAAGGGAGGGCTGCATTCCACCCTGATCAAGTCAACTGCATCATTTCTGAGAGCAACTTGACCCCTCTGGTTCTGACAGTGGCGGCTGGAAAGTGTGCATCCGATACAGTCCTTACTAAGCTGAAGAGGAATGACAAGAAGGGATATAGGCAGTCTACTGAGTGGTAAGTCCTCCTCTCTGCCATCTTTCTCTGCCATCAGCATGGCAACAAGTGAGACCTCCAATGCTGCATGAGGCTTTGAGGCCAACATAGGTTCTGAAGAAATGGATACCACCAGTTTTTCCGGTGTAGCTTAGTTCACTATTAGATAACTATTGTAAAATATACTGTGTCCATAAAATGTATATAGTATTTATAAGCTGGAAGTAGAAACCTAAGTGTTGTTGTCCATTAGTTTACTCCAATTAGGGGAATGATGGTAGGGTTAGGGGAAAATAATACAGGAAAATATATATATTTTTAAATACATATAATTTATATATTTACAAAACAAAATGGGGAATTAGAAATGATCAGCAGACAATCACAATGATGGAAGCCACAATCTATCTGCAATATTAAAGCTGATCTTCCCCCTAAACATTTAATACAATATAAAAAATAAGTTTAGGACCTCCACATCCAGCTTCTACACCTGCGGGATCGTCTCAGACCAGCCACCCGGACAGCTGATGAAACTGAGGAGTATTTCTGTCTGTAATACAGCCCTTTATGGGGAAAAACTAATTCTGACTGGCTGGGCCTGACTCCCCAGTGGGTAGGCCTGGCCCCCAAGTGGGTGGGCCTACGCCCTCCCAGGCCCATCCATGGCTGCGCCCCTGCCCAGTCATGTGAAATCCATAGTTGAGGGCCTAATGAATTTATTTTAATTGACTGATTTCCTTATATGAACTGTAACTTAGTAAAATCTTGAAATTGTTGCATGTTGCGTTTATATTTTTGTTCAGTTTAAAAGTATTTATATTTTCCAAACCTCAAGATGCTGGTTCTCATCTATTAATAAAAGTTATGTTGAGTTGTAACTGAGAATAGTAGTTATATATTAGCCTACATCCAACATCATTTCTAAAGTCCATGTCAACTCTCTTTTCTGTAGCAAAAAATCAAATCAAGTCAAATGTGAAGACCTTACCGTGAAATGCTTACTTACGTGCCCTTAACCAACAATGCAGAGTTTTTAAAAAGTACGAAAAATTTGTTAAATAACTAAAGGAAAAATAGTAACACAATAAAATAACAATAACGAGGCTATATATAAGGGGTACCGGTACTGAGTCAATGTGCAGGGGTACGGGTTAGTCAAGGTACACCCCTTCAAATTAGTGGATTCAGCTATTTCAGCCACACCCATTGCTGACAGGTGTATACAATCGAGCACACAGCCATGCAATCTCCATAGACAAACATTAGCAGTAGAATGGCCTTACTGAAGAGCTCAGTGACTTTCAACGTGGCACCGTCATAGGATGCCACCTTTCCAACAAGTCAGTTCATCAAATTTCTGCCCTGCTTCCCCGGTCAACTGTATGTGCTGTAATTGTGAAGTGGAAACGTCTAGGAGAAACAACGGCTCAGCCGCAAAGTGGTAGGCCACGCTTCACCATCTGGCAGTCCTACAGACAAATCTGGGTTTGGCGGATGCCGGGAGAACGCTACCTGCCCGAATGCATAGTGCCAACTGTAAAGTTTGGTGAAGGAGGAATAATGGTCTGGGGCTGTTTTTCATGGTTTGGGCGAGGCCCAAAACTATAGTTTTGGAAGGCGGTTAGGACATCTACTTTGTGCATGACACAAGTCATTTTTCCAACAATTCTTTACAGACAGATTATTTCACTTAAAATTCACTGTATCACAATTCCAGTGGGTCAGAAGTTCACATGCACTAAGTTGACGGTGCCTTTAAACAGCTTGGGAAATTCCAGAAAATGAAGTCATGGCTTTAGAAGCTTCTGACATCATTTGAGTCAATTGGAGGTGTACCTGTGGATGTATTTCAAGGCCTACCTTCAAACTCAGTGCCTCTTTGAATGACATAATGGGAAAATCAAAATAAATCAGCCAAGACCTCCGGGAAAAATTTTTAGACCTCCACAAGTCTGGTTCATCCTTGGGAGCAATTTCCAAACACCTGAAGGTACCACGTTCATCCATACAAACAATAGTATGCAATTATAAACACCATGGTACCACGCAGCCGTCATACCGCTCAGGAAGGAGTTCTGTCTCCTAGAGATGAACATACTTTGGTGCGAAAAGTGCAAATCAATCCCAGAACAACAGCAAAGGACCTTGTGAAGATGCTGGAGGAAACAGGTACAAAAGTATCTATATCCACAGTGAAACTAGTCCTATATCGACATAACCTGAAAGGTCGCTCAGCAAGGAAGAAGCCACTGCTCCAAAACCGCCATAAAAAAGCCTGACTACGGTTTGCAACTGCACATGGGGACAAAGATCATACTTTTTGGAGAAATGTCCTCTGGTCTGATGAAACAAAAATAGAACTGTTTGGCCATAATGACCATCGTTATGTTTGGAGGAAAAAGGGGGTTGCTTGCAAGCCGAAGAACACCATCCCAACCGTGAAGCACGGGGCTGGCAGCATCATGCTGTGGGGTGCTTTGCTGCAGGAGGGACTGGTGCACTTCACAAAATAGATGGCATCATGAGGAAGGAATATTATGTGGATATATTGAAGCAACATCTCAAGACATCAGTCTGGAAGTTAAAGCTTGGTCGCAAATGGGTCTTCCAAATGGACAATGATCCCAAGCATACTTCCAAAATTGTGGCAAAATGGCTTAAGGACAACAAAGTCAAGGTATTGGAGTGGCCATCACAAAGCCCTGACCTCAAGCCTATAGAAGATTTGTGGGCAGAACTGAAAAAGTTTGTGCGAGCAAGGAGGCCTACAAACCTGACTCAGTTACACCAGCTCTGTCTGAGGAATGGGCCAAAATTCACCCAACTTATTGTGGAAGGCTACCCAAAACGTTTGACCCAAGTTAAGCAATTTAAAGGCAATGCTACCAAATAATAATTTTGTGTATGTAAACTCTGACCCACTGGGAATGTGATGAAAGAAATCAAAGCTGAAATAAATCACTCTCTCTACTGTTATTCTGACATTTCACATTCTTAAAATAAAGTGGTGATCCTAACTGACCTAAAACAGGGAATTTTTACTAGGATTAAATTTCAGGAATTGTGAAAAACTGAGTTTAAATGTATTTGGCTAAGGTGTATGTAAACTTCCGACTTCAACTGTAGGTAGGGGTAAAGTGACTATGCATAGATAATAAACAGAGAGTAGCAGCAGCGTATGTGACGAGTGTGAAGGAATGTGAGTGTGTGTGTCGTCAATATGCATGTGTGTGTATGTGTGTGGTAAGAGTCCAGTGAGTGTACATCGTGCCTGTGCAAGAGAGTCAGTAAAGAAAATAACAATAAATCATAATAAAATAAGGGGGTCAATGCAAATAGTCTGGGTAGCCATTGGATTAACTGTTCAGCAGTCTTATGGCTTGGGGGTAGAAGCTGTTAAGGAGACTTTTGGTCCCAGACTTGCCGATGACTACCATGCGGTAGCAGAGAGAACAGTCTATGACTTGGGTGGCTGAAGTCTTTGACAATTTTTAGGACATTCCTCTGACACCGCCTGGTATAGAGGTCCTGGATGGCAGGAAGCTTGGCCCCAGTGATGTGCTGAGCAGTTGCCATACTAAGCGGTGATGCAACCAGTCAGAATGCTCTTGATGGTGCAGCTGAATAACTTTTTGAGGATCTGTAGATGCTCAAAAAGCACCCAACATAGTGACATATGCTGCCACGTCTGGAATCCCAGAGGACCTCCCCTCCACATTTCATCAGGAGAAGCCTCGCAAACGTCCCTTCTTATTAGGATGTTTTCCATCATCTCCAAAGGCCTATCCAAGCTATTCATACGCTCCTCATTGAGCAAGTAACACAATTAATGTATTGGCCAATGATTAAATATAATTGCATTGATGGCATTTCTGTCTTCGTTTTCCTGTTAAATCCATGTCTGTAACCGCATGGAAATCTAATTATCATGATACATAAAAAAAATTGTCAAATGAAAATGAATCTCCATTAAGAACAGCAAGTCACATTAATAAGAAGTAAGTGGAATGTCTAGAGCAAGTCACACTAATAAACTATAGGCCTATTTAGTTTATGCACGAATTAAAAAATAAAGGATCCAGGACACTCAGTGACAAGGGAGTCAACTGTTTTTATTTTTCAAACGCATTCAATGGATATATGTCATACCTGAATAAATCCAATAGGGGGCAACATATACAAAGCAAAAGAATGAAGGACCAGTCTAGAGCTACAAAAAGAGGCCCGAATGATAATGTAAATCTCGGGTAGCCTATCACTGTCTCTACAATGCTAGAGGGGGCTGACCATGGCATGGGGTACCTATACATCATTGGGGTACCTGGGTTTTGAAATATAATCTCAAGACATTGTGAGATAAGGCTATCATATAACTGTCCACATTGTGATGACAGTCGATAGGCTATATTTGTTATTGATACTGTACATTTTTGTCATTTAGCAGACTTTCTTATCCAGAGTGACTTTGGGTCAAGTGCCTTGCTCAAGGGCACATCGGCAGATTTGTCACCTAGTCGGCTCAGGATTAGAATCAGCGAGCTTTCGGTTACTGGCCCAACGGTCTTAACCGCTGGTCTACTGTAGGTCCCTTAAACTCAACTATGGACCTCGAAGCCATCTCCACTGCTTTGTTCATGTACATGTGGTCCTCTGTAGCTCAGCTGGTAGAGCACGGCGCTTGGAACGCCAGGGTAGTGGGTTCGATCCCCGGGACCACCCATACAAAAAAATGTATGCACGCATGACTGTAAATCTCTTTGGATAAAAGCGTTGTTAAATGGCATATTATTATGGTTCCCCTCTAATCAGGGACTGGTTTAGACCTGTGACACCAGGTGGGTGCAATTAATTATCAGGTAGAACAGGAAAACAGCAGACTCCGGACCTTTTAGGGTAAGATTTGAATACACCATGCTGTAGGCTAATACTTGTATTCGTATATCTCACTTATATGATGTAGCCGAAACACTTGGAAATTATTGTGTAATTTTTCAAGAATAAAACGTTTTCTTTTGGCGAGCGTTCTTGTTCCAGTCGGAATTAGGAAACTCGGAAATGTCCGACTTGCTAACTGGTTGCAGTTATACACGTGCCGCGTTCAACGAATTAGAAAATCGGACATTTTCGAGTTTCCTAGTTCCGACTGGCACATGAACACAGCATTTATCTTATGGGTGTCAGTCAAACAATTGCATGGTTTCTGTTTTTTTTTAAATCAAGCATACCTTGATTCTGGTAGATACATAACAGTTAAATTAACAACAAAAGATGAGTAGCCTAATGATAATCTCTCATGGACAGACTACATACATCGAGCATCTGACCAATCACACGAGACTTTAGTATTTTTTTTCTTTGTATTATTCAAATTACAATAACAAATAAACATAGGACATCACTACACATATATTTTATTCGTATGAAACAAAATGAAATAAAACAAAAATAAGAAATCAAAATCACTACACATGAATTTGCCAGTGACTACAGTTGCATTAAAGTGAAAGTACCTCCAGTAAAATACAAAGAACAAGGTCAGGGGTTACAATTGTATAAACCTATGGTAGAGTTGTAAGAATACATATTGTTTTTTGTCATTAACTAATTCTAGAGATTGTATTAAATATTCGATTTCAAGTAAAAAAAATATTGCATTTGGGGACCAATTTCAAATATTTGTTTTTATGGAAAATGTACCATAGAGAATGAAGAAATTAACTATTAATTCAGTAGGGGAAGGGGAAACTTTTATACACATTGTTTAAGAGTGTGACTCTGTGAACTTATTTTGGAGCGAGCTAAGTAATTAATACGACCCATGTATTTACAATGAATTATGTAATATATTATTATTCAAATGAAATCAAAGCTACAAAGCGAGTTTTTAGTTCTGTGTTAACCGAGATTACCTATAGAACTATCCTTCGTGGCGGAGGGTATATTGCGCATTGACGTAGTCCGCGGAGGGATATGGTATAAACTATTTGTCACGGTCCTCTTTTCGCGATTTGTTCTGTATTGACATTGGTAACGCGTCAGGAGACAACGCTGTACTTGGCCAATGTGAAGCGAAGGGGCAAGACGAAACCAAAACAATTTAGCAGATGGACCTTAATAAGGGACATACATTCAGTGGTTTTACTTGTCGTACTGTAAAGGTGAACATGAATCGGTTGCCATATTCTTGCGGACCCAACTATGTTCTCCCTGTGACTGAGATTTGATGACCAATGATGAAAATCAAGGATTTTGAATAGATGCAATTTGGATTACATTGAAGAGAATCGCACGGAAGTCAATGTTTTCGAAGAGGAGAGACGTCATCTGTATTGAACATCTCGCCACAAGAGGACTATTATGACAGCTAGCTGTGATTTACACGAATTATATTCAAACTCAGTAGTGTTGCTTTTCAGGCAAATAAATAAGCCTGTATTTTTTCTTTTCTTATGATACCCTGAGATAATCTGATCCTTACAAATTGATGTCCGTCAATTCAATTGATATTCTGTTTAGCTAGCATGAAGCTAATGTTAAAGCTAGGTAGCTATATAATATGTTGTTAGCATGGTTGCTTGCCAGCAACAATGAATGGGCAACATGACGCTTGTCGTCACAGCATGTCACTCTCTGGTTATATAGTTGAAGTGTCTGTGGGTGTTTGACGCTTGCAATCTATTTATCCAGAACACTTGACATCATGTAGAATGTCAAGAAAAGCTGTTTTCAGCTATTTTGTTTGCTAACTACATGCATATATAATTAGCTAGCTAGCCAGCTTGCAACGCTAGCAATCTGGGTCAGAAAATGACAGCTGGCAGTAGGGACTGACATTGTGTAAATTACCTTGGGATTGTGGCCAGCCATGCGTAAAGCTGACTGCAGTGTCTGATTGTGGAAATAGTTCAACGTCAAGCCTTACATAATCTGTTGTACTTGGCTACTGACATGGAAGAATTTGACACTAGCTCCAGTTTTGCATCCCATTTTAAACGTGATCAGTTGTATCATCACCTGGCTATTTCTCAGGCAATATCAAAGGTGGACTGGAATATGCGTGTCCTTGTAAAACTGACTTGTATTTTGTAAACGCCACAAGCACTAGTTTGATTGACAGCTAAAGCAACGTTTGGGTGGATACATTGTTGCACCAGGGTTCTGCTATCAAAAGAGAGCATCCTTCAACGTGCATCACTGAAGAAAGAACCTTTCGACACCTGACCTAAATTGGACAGTTACTTTGACAATGGAGACTGTGGGAGACTTTGAATACAGCAGAAAGGACCTGGTGGGACATGGGGCTTTTGCTGTGGTGTTCAAAGGAAGGCACAGAAAGGTAAATATCTGGAACATTAAAGGTCTGCATCTCCATCTTTCCCATTGCATTGCTTGCCCCCTCCCTCCCTCCTCCATCCCTACCTCCCCTCTCCTCTTTTTTCTCTCTGAGGTTATGTGAGAGTAGTGATGTTTATATAAATCTGTGTCAATGGCATTGCACTGCAGTAAATAAACTGTCATTTGGCATAGTTTTGTTTAGTTTTCCTTCAACTAACTAGACATTATAAATATTAGTTACGATAGTGATGCAAAAATTGCAATTAAATACAAGTCTATACATTTATAGGCTTCACCTTATTCAAATATAACAATGTTATTTACATGTTTTTCATGCATGTGATTGTGTTTCATAAGCCTCGATCATGTGATGATGTTGTGCAATCTTGCGTTATGGTCTGGCCCTGGGGTGCAGAGAGATGCGAGCCGTTCATTCATGAAACGGATGACTCAAACAGCAGTGAATAGCTTGCTGATGTAGCCAGCCAGCCTAGACAAGGTGAAGAGAAAGGAGCATGTCTTCTTGTTTTTCCTCCTCAAGAGGTCTTCTTTCTCCATTTTCAGTCATGATATGAGCAATAGTCTACACATCAATGCAATCCTGACTGCTTTTTTACATTTTTATATCAACAATGGAATGAGATGATAGTCTAGTGAAGATACATTCATCCTATTAGCTTGATTGGCCACACACTCACAGTGATAACAAAACATATTGACTGACTGACAGGACTGTGGTAACTGTCCATGATGGGGATGTGGACCAAACAGTGTTCTGTCGATCAAGGCGCAGCTGAAGGATGGTCAGAGAGGAGAGAATGTTACATATGTCTGAGCCTGCTCCACATCTATCTCACTGTGTGATGCATCCAGGGATGATGTCACCATGCTACCCTATTGCCACAGTTGCTCGCGGGTCTGTGTATCCACATTCATACCCCCCCACCACACCACATTGCCATCAAAACATTGTAGTGTCTCCCCTCTTGACAGTGGAGATACATTTGTTTTACGTTTTATAGTTAATTTCGTGCAATTCTACACATTTTGCCATAGGGTGGAGAGAAATGTTTAATATTATATCTGAGTGAGACTGACAAAATCAATGGGGGCCCCCCAGCAGGTAATTCTATGATAATAACAAGTTTAGATAGTTTTGCAGCCAGATAATCTAAAACATTTTAGCTGATATGTGCTAAATGACTGACTGTCAGTGACTTACATAACAAGAGAAAAACTGCTAATGCAAAACCAAATTTAGAAATTGCACCTTGTGTATTCTAACTCGCAACAGTAAGTTGAGACCCCGAATTAGTTGCTAAATTGAAACTGGAAATTGATCAGAGGGCCTTCATGCGGCCCATGGGCTGCCAGTTGCCCATCCCTGATTTACACAATGGGACCTCTTATGCATTTGCCTGTTGTCTGTTCTATTCTGGATTTTGACTTACACAGTCTAGTGCATTTTAGAGTTGGAGAACACCCACTACAGATGCATGTGCTTGTATGAGCATTTTTATTCATTATTGTCTCCCACTTTTGTCTCCCAATGATCTATTCACCAAGTCCTGCAGTGTGAACTAGCCCTGCCGTCACTATTTAGAGATTGAGAGCACATATGCATTTGCCTGTTGTCTTTTATTTGTGGGTTAAGAGCGTTGGGCCAGTAACCGAAAAGTTGCTAGGTGAAAAATCTGTCTGTGCCCTTGAGCAAGGCACTTAACCCTAGTTCCTCCTGTAAGTCACTCTGGATAAGAGCGTCTGCTAATTTACTCAAATGTAAATGTCTCTCTCTACATCGGGCAGCTACGTTGGTGACCAGGGTGGGATCTAGGGCTGGGCGGTATACTGTATTTTACGATATACCGTTATTGATGCATGGACCGGTTTGGGATTTTACTTGAAATGCTATATTGGTATTTGAATGTTTGTTAAAATGGGATACGCCGTGTGTAACGTCCATTTTTATAGTTTACTAAGCTACTTGAGGCATCTCTCTCTCCTACTTGAGGCATCTCTCTCTCCTACTTGAGGCACCTCTCAATTTCAATTTCAATTTAAGGGGCTTTATTGGCATGGGAAACGTATGTTAACATTGCCAAAGCAAGTGAAGTAGATAGTAAACAAAAGTGAAATAAACAATAAATATTAACAGTAAACATTACACTCAGAAGTTCCAAAAGAATAAAGACATTTCAAATGTCATATTATGTATATATACAGTGTTGTAACAATGTGCAAATAGTTTAAAGTACAAATGGGAAAATAAATAAACATAAATATGGGTTGTATTTACAATGGTTGCAGCTGTGTTGGCACACTGTGGTTTTTCACCCAGTAGGTAAGGGAGTTTATCAAAATTGGGTTTGTTTTCAAATTCTTTGTAGATCGCTGTAATCTGAGGGAAATATGTGTCTCTAATATGGTCATACATTTGGCAGGAGGTTAGGAAGTGCAGCTCAGTTTCCACCTCATTTTGTGGGCAGTGTGCACATAGCCTGTCTTCTCTTGAGAGCTTCTCTTTTTTTGTTTGTTCTTTCCAATGTGTCAAGTAATTCACTTTTTGTTTTCTCATGATTTGGTTGGGTCTAGTTGTGTTGTTGTTGTTGTTGTCCTGGGGCTGTGTGGGGTCTGTTTGTGTTTGTGAACAGAGCCCCAGGACAAGCTTACTTAGGGGACTCTTCTCCAAGTTCATCTCTCTGTAGGTGATGGCTTTGTTATGGAAGGTTTGGGAATCGCTTCCTTTTAAGTGGTTATAGAATTTAACGGCTCTTTTCTGGATTTTGATAATTAGCGGGTATTGGCCTAATTCTGCTCTGCATGCATTATTTGGTGTTTTACGTTGTACACGGAGGATGTTTTTGCAGAATTCTGCATGCAGAGTCTCAATTTGGTGTTTGTCCCATTTTGTGAATTCTTGGTTGGTGAGCGGACCCCAGACCTCAGAACCATAAAGGGCAATGGGTTCTATAACTGATTCAAGTATTTTTAGCCAGATCCTAATTGGTATGTCAAATTTTATGTTCCTTTTGATGGCATAGAAGGCCCTTCTTGCCTTGTCTCTCAGATCGTTCACAGCTTTGTGGAAGTTACCTGTGGTGTTGATGTTTAGGCCAAGGTATGTATAGTTTTTTGTGTGCTCTAGGGCAACGGTGTCTAGATGGAATTTGTATTTGTGGTACTGGCAACTGGACCTTTTTTGGAACACCATTATTTTTGTCTTACTGAGATTTACTGTCAGGGCCCAGGTCTGACAGAATCTGTGCAGAAGATCTAGGTGCTGCTGTAGGCCCTCCTTGGTTGGTGACAGAAGCACCAGATCATCAGCAAACAGAAGACATTTGACTTCAGATTCTAGTAGGGTGAGGCCGGGTGCTGCAGACTGTTCTAGTGCCCTCGCCAATTCGTTGATATATATGTTGAAGAGGGTGGGGCTTAAACTGCATCCCTGTCTCACCCCACGGCCCTGTGGAAAGAAATTGTGTGTGTTTTTTGCCAATTTTAACCGCACACTTGTTGTTTCTGTACATGGATTTTATAATGTCGTATGTTTTTCCCCCAACCCCACTTTCCATCAATTTGTATAGCAGACCCTCATGCCAAATTGAGTCAAAAGCTTTTTTGAAATCAACAAAGCATGAGAAGACTTTGCCTTTGTTTTGGTTTGTTTGTTTGTCAATTAGGGTGTGCAGGGTGAATACGTGGTCTGTCGTACGGTAATTTGGTAAAAAGCCAATTTGACATTTGCTCAGTACATTGTTTTCACTGAGGAAATGAACTAGTCTGCTGTTAATGATAATGCAGAGGATTTTCCCAAGGTTGCTGTTGACGCATATCCCACGGTAGTTATTGGGGTCAAATTTGTCTCCACTTTTGTGGATTGGGGTGATCAGTCCTTGGTTCCAAATCTCGGTGCTGCTGACCACACAGACCTAGCCTCGCCCCCTGTCACTCAAGGAGCGCATTTGTTTTTCCTCCACCACGAGACACTTGCGTTCAGTCTGCATGGTCAATGCAACACATGCAACAATGCTGTTTTCACTTTACTTCTTAACATAACATTACATTTACATTTTAGTCATTTAGCAGACGCTCTTATCCAGAGCGACTTACATGAGCAATTAGGGTTAAGTGCCTTGCTTAAGGGCACATCGACAGATTTTTCACCTAGTCGGCTCGGGGATTAGAACCAGCGACCTTTCGGTTACTGGCACAACGCTCTTACCCACTAAGCTACCTGCCGCCCTATAACTCCACTAGCGTTCCATAATTACACTATTAGTTTGTGTTTCTTATGGTACATCTGCAAACAGCTAGTTGGGCCTAAATCTTGTTAGCCGCTAATGCTAATCGTTAGTTAGCTGGCTAGCTAGCTAGCTAATAAATGTACTGAGTCAGCACAAACGTAATTAGCTATACAGCCTGATAATACCAGTGATGGTGTAGACCTAAATCAGCATGTTGTTTGTTCAACAGTATCTTATAAAGCAAAGAGGAATGCGCAAAGGATGAATATGTTAGCTACATTAAGTAGCTAAGAGAAAAAAGTCAATGTTGGCAAAGATTACTTTGGTTCCCACCCTGTCACAATAACTCCTCCCTGGCATTTTCATTAGTTGACATGTCAAACAACACTGTATTCAAAGTGCACACTATTATATTCTAACTATAGAATTAGAATAATCATTCTATTCCCATGATTCCAACAGTTCACCCAAGTGTTTTGCTCTAAATTGCAAATTGCAACATTTAGTTAAAAATAAGGCATAGATTGTTTGCCCATATTCTGCAGCACTATGTGGCAGTGTGGAAATGCAGAAATTGATGAAAATGCTGAAAATTATTTTGGGTTGAATTGAACAGTATAAAACAATCAGAATGGAGAAAGACTCATTGAAATCACTTAGAATGTACAGTACCAGTCAAAAGTTTGGACACACTTACTAATTCAAGGGTTGTTCTTTATTTTTACTGTTTTCTACATTGTAGAATAATAGTGAAGACATCACAACTATGAAATAACACATATAGAATCATGTAGTAACCAAAAAAGTGTTAAACAAATCAAAATATATTTTATATTTGAGATTCTTCAAATAGCCACCATTTGCCTTGATGACAGCTTTGCACACTCTTGGCATTCTGCGCGGCACCTTCAGCATTCAAATGCTAAATGGCTTGCGTGATATTAGGCTTTATTAGTTGAGTGACAACCTATGTCATTTGCTAGGTTATTGTTATCAATGCGCTATTATTTTACCGGAATAAAAGTAGGCTACTGGAGACACAACTCTCATCTGGCTATACCTGCTGAACGGGGCTTATACAATAGATTTTGTTTGGATTGTTCAGGTTCACCATCAGTAATAGTTTTGCTTTAAACAATCAGTGTATATGGTCATTTTTAGATATATAGGGTAAAGTTGATAATTTCATAACTAGGATACCAATCACTTCTGCGAGGCGCACTGCATGGCGGAAGCGAGAAGAGAAGATCACGCCCTAAAAACATCCAAACAGTCAAAACCATTAGATTTTGAGATGGGGCTGAAATCCAAAGTTGTGCTATATATTCATTGGCTATGTCATAGCTAATTTGTGTAAACGATAAATATTTATACATTACTAGCTCAAACACTTAATCTGCAAAAATGACAAGTTAATTAGTGGGTGATGGTGATTTAGTCAGCTCAGACAGATCCAGCTAAGCGAGGCCCAGCTCATGAGCTCCATCAGCAGAATATTTTAATTTTAGAATGGAAAATTAATGTTTATGCAACAAATGTTAGTGCATCGCATCGATTCATTCTCTAGTCAAACCAAATCCCACCAAATCATTTCAAACTAAAAAGTATCGTTCCTGTATCGTATCGGAGCCCATGTGTCTAGATACATATCGAATCATCTTGAAAGGGAAAGATGCACATCCCTAACATGTTGCTGACACTTAAGGCTTCCACATGCTTCGGTTTGGCTGGCACCTAGCCTCACTCGGCTAGTTGAACCGATCAAGTGTGCTCACATACTCCCTTAAAAGACCTTCGCTTGAAAGACGAGAAAAAAGCTGCAATAGTCCATCTTGAGGTGCCGTAGCCAGTATGCACTTCCTCAAAATAGTCAGAATTAATCTAAAATAACTCAAGAAATTGGTCATTAATTTAGAAGTTTTTGCCAAGGAGATCTTAGTCGCGCAATTTTACATCTAACTAATATGTTGGGTGCAGTATTTCTCAAGTGACAAATATTTTAGCATTAAAACGAGTCGTCTATCGTTGAATGACAACAAACACTTCATTGAAGAATCCCTACTGTTGACCAATGACCGACGAAGGGGCATAGACTTCGGCTACCGAAATTCGTCTTGCCTCGAGATTTTTTGTTGTTGTTACACAAACAGCCGAAAAAACCTGGAATGGAAAGTGCTTACTTGGCCCTTCAGTCTCTCTGACTGTGATTGTGTCATCATGGCAGGAGCCTTGTCATTAACTTGATTTGGTGCAAACAATACCCACCCCCCTCTGCTCAGCATTACACCATAGGCCAATGGGGTCATTCTATTGTATGGGGTTTCTGTTTGCTGCCCCTCCTCGGTATATGTCACGGTTGGCTGGGGCATGCTGTCACGTGCTGCCTCCCTGTGCCACTGCCAGTACAACCCTGCCTAGCGGAATGAAAACATCTCCTATTAACCTAGATTCATTTGGAAAGCAGCAGCTCTTTTTATTCAAGTCTTACAATGCACCATCCATTCCACATAGCCTAACAATTTAGGCTAGAACCTTTTACGTTAGTTGGAGTTGTGGTCATTATTCAAGCTCAGTGTCTCTCTGTAGCTCAAGGGCAAAGAAATCAAGCCTTTTCAGTCATGTGAGCTTGAATAGTGTTATTTTTTTTGGCTACTCACTCACACTAAGGGTTCATGTGGATAAAGAAAGCCTGGAAACTATCTCTCTGAACTTGAGTAGAAAATAGGTCTCATGTTTTAGTGGGAGTGGGCTACCTCACATGATAACTGTGTTCTAGTATTCGTTTGACTGTTTTGTCAGTCAGTGTGTCATTCAGTGTCACAGAGGCCTATCTGATTTGAAACCCAAGAAACCTGTGTTGGTTATTGTCTAAGATGTCCTCTCTTCCCCCGCATCTCTCTCTCACAAACAATGATGCACACAAAGCAATTAAAGGCCAGCTGTCCTGGGCTTTACACACACACACGCTTCCCTTGGCATTAGTGTGAGTGATGGGGGAACTGAACACGTCTAAAGGGATTTTAACTAATTGTTCCTTCTTTATTTCTCTCCTTCCTCCGACTGCAGAAGACGGATTGGGAGGTGGCTGTCAAGAGCATTAACAAGAAGAACCTCTCCAAGTCCCAGATCCTGCTTGGCAAGGAAATCAAAATCCTCAAAGTGAGTAGTATGCTTAACCTAATTGCTTCTCACTTACAGTGGGGAAAAAAGTATTTAGTCAGCCACTATTTGTGCAAGTTCTCCCACTTAAAAAGATGAGAGAGGCCTGTAATTTTCATCATAGGTACACGTCAACTATGAAAGACAAATTGAGAAAAATAAATCCAGAAAATCACATTGTAGGATTTTTTATGAATTTATTTGCAAATTATGGTGGAAAATAAGTATTTGGTCACCTACAAACAAGCAAGATTTCTGGCTCTCACAGACTTGTAACTTCTTCTTTAAGAGGCTCCTCTGTCCTCCACTCGTTACCTGTATTAATGGCATCTGTTTGAACTTGTTATCAGTATAAAAGACACCTGTCCACAACCTCAAACAGTCACACTCCAAACTCCACTATGGCCAAGACCAAAGAGCTGACAAAGGACACCAGAAACAAAATTGTAGACCTGCACCAGGCTGGGAAGACTGAATCTGCAATAGGTAAGCAGCTTGGTTTGAAGAAATCAACTGTGGGAGCAATTATTAGGAAATGGAAGACATACAAGACCACTGATAATCTCCCTCGATCTGGGGCTCCACGCAAGATCTCACCCCGTAGGGTCAAAATGATCACAAGAACGGTGAGCAAAAATCCCAGAACCACACGGGGGGACCTAGTGAATGACCTGCAGAGAGCTGGGACCAAAGTAACAAAGCCTACCATCAGTAACACACTACGCCGCCAGGGACTCAAATCCTGCAGTGCAAGACGTGTCCGCCTGCTTAAGCCAGTACATGTCCAGGGCTGTCTGAAGTTTGCTAGAGTGCATTTGGATGATCCAGAAGAGGATTGGGAGAATGTCATATGGTCAGATGAAACCAAAATAGAACTTTTTGGTAAAAACTCAACTCGTCGTGTTTGGATGACAAAGAATGCTGAGTTGCATCCAAAGAACACCATACCTACTGTGAAGTATGGGGGTGGAAACATCATGCTTTGGGGCTGTTTTTCTGCAAAGGGACCAGGACGACTGATCCGTGTAAAGGAACGAATGAATGGGGCCATGTATCGTGAGATTTTGAGTGAAAACCTCCTTCCATCAGCAAGGGCATTGAAGATGAAACGTGGCTGGGTCTTTCAGCATGACAATGATCCCAAACACACCGCCCGGGCAATGAAGGAGTGGCTTCGTAAGAAGCATTTCAAGGTCCTGGAGTGGCCTAGCCAGTCTCCTGATCTCAACCCCATAGAAAATCTTTGGAGGGGAGTTGAAAGTCTGTGTTGCCCAGCGACAGCCCCAAAACATCACTGCTCTAGAGGAGATCTGCATGGAGGAATGGGCCAAAATACCAGCAACAGTGTGTGAAAACCTTGTGAAGACTTACAGAAAACGTTTGACCTGTGTCATTGCCAACAAAGGGTATATAACAAAGTATTGAGAAACTTTTGTTATTGACCAAATACTTATTTTCCACCATAATTTGCAAATAAATTCATTAAAAATCCTACAATGTGATTTTCTGGATTTTTTTTTCTCATTTTGTCTGTCATAGTTGACGTGTACCTATGATGAAAATTACAGGCCTCTCTCATCTTTTTAAGTGGGAGAACTTGCACAATTGGTGGCTGACTAAATACTTTTTTTCCCCCACTGTATCTTGGAAACATATTTAAAGAATGATCGATCCTCTATAAGTCAGCATGTTTGACTGAAAGGCGTTGACTTCCTTGTTATAAATGTAAATAGAAGCCAGTCGTCACGTCAACAGGACAGTAGCTAATGCATCACTAATGTACTTGTTTTCTTCATTACTTTTCCCAGGAACTTCAGCATGAGAACATTGTGGCGCTTTATGATGTCCAGGTAAGTCCTTAAATGGCTAGAAGCAAATTATTTGAGTCATTATAACTAGCAAAATGGGACAGTGCAGGGGCAGGGCAATACAGCAGCATACCAGCAGAACACTCCCAATCACTAGCTGACCAGTGAGCCAGACAGACAGACACATTAGAATGGGTTGCCAAGCTCCTGAGTATAACTTTTCTCTGTTTGTCCGGTCCATGTGGAGTTGGCTGCAAATGTCCAGAGCAGAAGTCTGTGTGTAAAGTCAGTGGACATGATGTGTAACCATTAACTCACACAGACCACTGACTGGTGGGCCAAGGTTGTGACCACTGACTGACTGGTGGAGCTGTGGAGCTTCTCAGTCACATGACACCACATGACTGGCCATGGTTACACCAGCAGCATGCATTGTACCGCCCATCATCTCCGCTGGTCGCCAATCAGCACTCAACACCGACCGTCCTCAGTGATGTAACAGGCCCGGGGGGCAGGGTCGTCCAAGGTGGGAGACAAAATGGCCGCCACCAAAGGTCAGGCGTTAGTCTAGCTCACCATGACCTTACTTCATGGTGACTACTAGACCTGTAGCTTTGGTTCAGCATGGAAATCACTGAGCGCCTGATATAAAAGAACAGGAAATGGCCTTTGAAACACCAGCTCAGCCCTCCTCAGTCCATGAGCGTTTTGTGTGTGTGGGTTTCATTGTTCACTCCATGGTTAGCAGGTAGCACTGTGAGTCTCTCTGCGTTCTCTAGCTATAAAAAGCCTTTCCGGTAGTGTTCCACCCAATAGGGAGAGATGGGAAAAGTGGTACAGAGAGAGCTATTGAAGTGATGATCAAGCAGCGCTGCCCACACGGTGAGGCACTTCCTGTGTTTATGTAAGCCTCCCACCGCGACCCTGCTGCTCTATCCATCCGGCCCTCCTCCCGTCATCCCTCCGTCCGCGCCCCTGATGTAATCACCACTTATAGAGTCAGACGTTTCCGTTATGCTAAAGTCCCTTATCAATGCTGAACAGACTGGATGAATGGAAGTAGGTTAAACCCACTATTACAGGCACTAGGTGCCGATATCTTTTCATACCCCTTATGATTAAGATTAGGATTGGGGGTCAGGGAATCTGATTCTAGATATGTGGTTAGGGGGAGGGGCAACTTCTACCTGGAAGTGAATAGGAATGCCACAGAACACTCACCATAACTGAAGACACTGATTTGTTTTTTTGTGTAACGTGTCTTAGTCAGTCTCTCTCTCTCTCCTCTCCTCTCCCCCCATTGTCAGGGCTGTACTCTCCCTGGGCCATCTCTTGCCTCTGCAGCTGTCGCCTTTGGCACACAGGCAGTGGGGCTTAGAGATGCCGTCTGAAAGGAAAGAGAGGAGAGACAGCGGCTTTGGCGTTTAGAGGGAGACGAAGATAGTGTTGCAGTGTTATTGATGGGTGTTAGGCCTCCAAGCATCCTCTCTTTCTAGGCTTTCTTTTCACTCTCTGTCTCTCTTTCTATTGCACTCTCTCTCATTTCTCTTCTTTGTTTCTTCCCACAGTCTTTGTTTCTTTAGTCCTCTCTCTCTCTCTCCCTCCCTCTCTCCTCCCCTCCCTCTCTCTCTCCCTCCCTCTCTCTCTCCCTCCCTCTCTCCTCCCCTCCCTCTCTCTCTCCATCCCTCTCTCTCTCCATCCCTCTCTCCTCCCCTCCCTCTCTCCTCCCTCCCTTCTCCTCCCTCTCTCCTCCCCTCCCTCTCCAGTCACAGTCTTGGCCTTTCTGTCTGGTGTTATGTTGTTGTTTATTCCCCTGTCTGTGACCATCTGAATGTGCTGCCTGGCCGTAATGGAGAAGAGTGGGCGACCGCTGGCTTCTGGCCTTGTGGCTGCTAGGTTTCTCTCTCCCTATCTTTCTCCTCTCTCTTTCCCTTCCTCCCTGTCTTTCACCTCTCTCTTTCCCTTCCTCCCTGTCTTTCTCCTCTCTCTTTCCCTTCCTCCCTGTCTTTCTCCTCTCTCTTTCCCTTCCTCCCTGTCTTTCTCCTCTCTCTTTCCCTTCCTCCCTGTCTTTCTCCTCTCTCTTTCCCTTCCTCCCTGTCTTTCTCCTCTCTCTTTCCCTTCCTCCCTGTCTTTCTCCTCTCTCTTTCTCTATCCATTCTGTCGACTCTCTCCCTCTCCCACTATCTTTCTCTCTCTCTTAATTTCAATTCAATTCAAGGGCTTTATTGGCATGGGAAACATATGGTAACATTGCCAAAGCAAGTGAAGTAGATAATAAACAAAAGTGAAATAAACAATAAAAATGAACAGTAAACATTACACCCACAAAAGTTTCAAAAGAATAAAGACATTTCAAATGTCAAATTATGTGCAAATAGTTAAAGTACAAAAGGGAAAATAAATAAATATAAATATTGGTTGTATTTACAATGGTGTTTGTTCTTCACTGGTTGCCCTTTTCTTGTGGCAACTAATCTCTCTCTCTCTCTCTCTCTCTCTCTCTCTCTCTCTCTCTCTCTCTCTCTCCTTTTTATTTCTCTCCATGTCTCTCTCTAGCCATTCTCTCGCTCTCTCTCTCTCTCTCTGCTAGTGGGCCTCTGCCCAGCCTCTTCAGCTGTTCTGGCTTGCACCACGTGCTCTGTGTCACTTAGTTTACCCAGAGAGCTGTAAATGACAGGGCTAGTGCAACAACCACCAGACAGAGTTACGGAAGTGTCCTGGGGGGGCATTGGGGCACCCTCTCCCTCTGACTGATGCTATTGTCGGCTAGAGCTGGCTAGGTCACTGTTGTGAGACAAATGCCTAAAACAGCTGCCACCCTATCTTTCCAATAGAAGATGGCTTTTCCTGATTGCTATAATTCTAATAGTTCGGCTTATTTCAGTTTATGTGACAAAACAAGCACTGAGTGTAGCTAATTATTGTACTATCTAAACCGCTGTGAAATATATTTTCAATAACTACAAATATTGTAGACCCCTGGCCCAGCATATGGATTCAGATATAGGCCTAGATATTAGCCTATCCTTACTCCTACTCTTCAATCTCAGTTGAGGTGGAGGGCTACTGGTGGTTATCGATGCCACACCGCTGAAAGGCCAATTAAGCAAGTGTGGTCTGTTTGCAGTCAACGGTCATTAGCTGAGGGTAGGAGCACTGTCACTGGGTGTTTGTAGGAGTGTGAGGTGGTGCCTCGTTAGAGAACGCTGCTGGGGAACATTGATCTTTGAAAGGCCCGCTGCACGGTGAGAGCTCCTTTTAGATCTCAATGCGGGCAAAACATACAGCCTAGCCTATAGACACACACATCACAGACGTTGTGATATCAATCATTCATTTGTAGTATACAGTGCACCCAATGAGGGCTATACACAGATACCTCCACTCATACACACACAGCATGCACACTCAAATTAATTAATCTGTCATGGCTCAACACACACACAGCAATCACTAGTACACACACACACATTTAGGCACACACACTCACAACTCCTCAATCAATCACGCACACACACGCGCTCGCACACAATCACACTGTGGCTTTTCCT
This sequence comes from Coregonus clupeaformis, assembly GCF_020615455.1. Taxonomy (NCBI): domain Eukaryota; kingdom Metazoa; phylum Chordata; class Actinopteri; order Salmoniformes; family Salmonidae; genus Coregonus; species Coregonus clupeaformis. The sequence continues at coordinate 14,928,233 of NC_059197.1, read as the reverse complement.
GGTCTTCTGGCCTACACCATGTGCTAATACCACAGTGACATATTAGTGTGAATGTGGTCTCTAACCAAGCACTGAGTAGTTTCACACACATTCTTTGTGAACACGTGCGTGTGAGATTTCTGACTGTTTCTACCTCCTTCTGCACGTATTGCAAGTCACTCTGGAAACGAAACCAACGACTCAATATGCAGTGCATTCGGAAAGTATTCAGGCTCCTTGACTTTTTCCACATTTTGTTATGTTACTGCCTTATTCTAAAATTGATGAAATAATTTTTTTCCTCATCAATCTACATGCAATACTCCATAATGACAAAGCGAAAAGTTATTTTGAAATTTTAGCTAATTTATTAAAAATTAAAAACAGATACCTTATTTACATAAGTATTCAGACCCTTTGTTATGAGATTGGAAATTGAGCTCAGGTGCATCCTGTTTCCATTGATCATCCTTGATGTTTCTACAACTTGATTCGAGTCCACCTGTGGTAAATTCAATTGATTGGACATGATTTGGATAGGCACACACCTTTCTATATAAGGTCCCACAGTTGACAGTGCATGTCAGAGCAAAAACCAAGCCATGAGGTCAAAATAATTGTCTGTAGAGCTCCGAGACAGGATTGTGTCGAGGCACAGATCTGGGGAAGGGAACCAAAACATTTCTGCAGCATTGAAGGTCCCCAAGAACATAGTGGTGTCCATCATTCTTAAATGGAAGAAGTTTGGAACCACTAAGACTCTTCCTAGAGCTGGCCAACCTGAGCAATGGGGCAGAAGGGCCTTGGTCAGGGAGGTGACCAAGAACCTGATGGTCACTCTGACAGAGCTCCAGAGTTCCTCTGTGGAGATGGAAGAACCTTACAGAATGACAACCATCTCTGCATTGCTCCACCAATTAGGCCTTTATGGTAGAGTGGCCAGACGGAAGCCACTGCTCAGTAAAAGGCACATGAGAGCCCGCTCGGAGTTTGCGAAAAGGCACCTAAAGGACTCTCAGACCATGAGAAACAAGATTCTCTGGTCTGATGAAACCAAGATTGAACTCTTTGGCTTGAATGCCAAGCGTCACGTCTGGAGGAAACCTGGCACCAACCCTACGGTGAAGCATGGTGGTGGCAGCATCATGCTGTGGGGATGTTTTTCAGCGGCAGGGATTGGTAGACTAGTCAGTATCAAGGGAAAGATCAACGGAGCAAAGTACAGAGAGGTCCTTGATGAAAACGTGCTCCAGAGCGCTCAGGAACTGAGACTGGGGCGAAGGTTCACCATCCAACAGGACAATTTAATCCATTTTAGAATAAGGCTGTAACGTCACAATGTGGAAAAAGTCAAGGGGTCTGAATATCAATCAATCAATCAATCAAATTGTATTTATAAAGCCCTTTTTACATCAGCAGATGTCACAAAGTGCTATACAGAAACCCAGCCTAAAACCCCAAACAGCAAGCGATGCAGATGTAGAAGCACGGTGGCTAGGAAAAACCCCCTAGAAAGGCAGAAACCTAGGAAGAAACCTAGAGAGGAACCAGGCTCTGAGAGGTGGCCACTCCCCTTCTGGCTGTGCCGGGTGGAGATTGTAACACTACATGTTCATGAAGGCCAGATTTTTCAGAATACTTGCCGAACGTACTGTAACTGTAATTCATTTGAGTGTTTTTTCATAAAGGAGTCATGTTTATTAAGCCAGTATGGGTGTAGGAGTAGGGCTGGATGACGGGAAGGTTACAGGGCTTACAGTGAGGGGAAAAAAGTATTTGATCCCCTGCTGAGTTTGTACGTTTGCCCACTGACAAAGAAATGATCAGTCTATAATTTTAATGGTAGGTTTATTTGAACAGTGAGACAGAATAACAACAAAAAAATCCAGAAAAACGCATGTCAAAAATGTTATAAAATGATTCGAATTTTAATGAGGGAAATAAGTATTTGACCCCCTCTCAATCAGAAAGATTTCTGGCTCCCAGGTGTCTTTTATACAGGTAACGAGCTGAGATTAGGAGCACACTCTTAAAGGGAGTGCTCCTAATCTCAGTTTGTTACCTGTATAAAAGACATCTGTCCACAGAAGCAATCAATCAATCAGATTCCAAACTCTCCACCAAGGCCAAGACCAAAGAGCTCTCCAAGGATGTCAGGGACAAGATTGTAGACCAACACAAGGCTGGAATGGGCTACAAGACCATCGCCAAGCAGCTTGGTGAGAAGGTGACATCAGTTGGTGCGATTATTCGCAAATGGAAGAAACACAAAATAACTGTCAATCTCCCTCGGCCTGGGGCTCCATGCAAGATCTCACCTCGTGGAGTTGCAATGATCATGAGAACGGTGAGAAATCAGCCCAGAACTACATGGGAGGATCTTGTCAATGATCTCAAGGCAGCTGGGACCATAGTCACCAAGAAATCAATTGGTAACACACTACGCAGTGAAGGACTGGAATCCTGCAGCGCCCGCAAGGTCCCCCTGCTCAAGAAATCACATATACAGGGCCGTCTGAAGTTTGCCAATGAACATCTGAATGATTCAGAGGAGAACTGGGTGAAAGTGTTGTGGTCAGATGAGACCAAAATCGAGGTCTTTGGCATCAACTCAACTCGCCGTGTTTGGAGGAGGAGGAATGCTGCCTATGACCCCAAGAACACCATCCCCACCGTCAAACATGGAGGTGGAAACGTTATGCTTTGGGGGTGTTTTTTTGCTAAGGGGACAGGACAACTTCACCGCATCAAAGGGACGATGGACGGGGCCATGTACCGTCAAATCTTGGGTGAGAAACTCCTTCTCTCAGCCAGGGCATTGAAAATGGGTCGTGGATGGGTATTCCAGCATGACAATGACCCAAAACACACGGCCAAGGCAACAAAGGAGTGGCTCAAGAAGAAGCACATTAAGGTCCTGGAGTGGCCTAGCCAGTCTCCAGACCTTAATCCCATAGAAAATCTGTGGAGGGAGCTGAAGGTTCGAGTTGCCAAACGTCAACCTCGAAACCTTAATGACTTGGAGAAGATCTGCAAAGATGAGTGGAACAAAATCCCTCCTGAGATGTGTGCAAACCTGGTGAACAACTACAAGAAACGTCTGTCCTCTGTGATTGCCAACAAGGGTTTTGCCACCAAGTACAAAGTAATGTTTTGCAGAGGGGTCAAATACTTATTTCCCTCATTAAAATGCAAATCAATTTATAACATTTTTGACATGCGTTTTTCTGGATTTTTTTGTTGTTATTCTGTCTCTCACTGTTGAAATAAACCTACCATTAAAATGATAGACTGATCATGTCTTTGTCAGTGGGCAAACTTACAAAATCAGCAGTGGATCAAATACTTTTTTCCCTCACTGTAGTCAGATTCTAAGGTATTCTGCTCATTAGGCTTATAGCATAATAACAGGCCTGCGCAACACAAGCTAGGCGCTAGGCTACGTCTGTCCCTGCACTTCTTTATGGAGCTGTTATCATTAAGTGGGAGAGGGAGGCAGCAGTGCGATGCAGAGAACAGTAATCACAGGGTAGAGTGTTTCTCTCTCTCTCTCTCTCTCTGCAGGCTGACACAGCCCACGCTGTACTGTACAGCATAGCTCGGTACATCCCCGCTATTTCATTAAAGGTTCACTGCAGAGATTGAGAGAGGGAGTGTGAGAGTGTGTAAGGGGTACACCAGAATTCCATAAGGCATTTTAATGGATTCGAGACAGATAGTATTTGTCCATCTTGAATTGGCATCTATGACACTAGCCTGGTACACAGCCCACACTGATTCACCAGATGTGAAATAGGAGAGGGAGAGGTTGACAGATAAGAGCCACAAGTAAAATAGATAGAAGAGAGTGAGATGGAGGGAGGGAGGAAAGGAGGTAGGATGCGGGTTTGTTTATGAAGTTGAAGAGTCATTTGTCTGTGAGGCAGTCCCTGGTGGAAGCTTTCAAAACAAAACCTGAACTTTGTCTGAACTCTGGTAGAACACTGTGTCCTAGCATCAGAGAGGGTGTGTGTGTGCGTGCGCATGTGTGTGTTGAAAGAAGGGGAGGTAAAGAGAGGTAAAGGGGGTGGGGAGGGGGACTGACTTGATAAAAGAAGGGGTGGGCTCTTGGCAGTAGAACTTGTTCTTGGCGCACATGGGAGATTTCAGGAATTGTATCAAATACACTGCATTCGGAAAGTATTCAGACCCCTTGACTTTTTCCACATTTTGTTACGTTACAGGCTTATCCTAAAATTGATTAAATAAAACATTTTCCTCATCAACCTAAACACAATACCCCACAATGACAAAGCAAAAACTGGTTTTTAGAAATTTTGCACATTTATTTAAAGTAAAAAACAGAAATACCTTATTTACATAAGTTTTCAGACCCTTTGCTAATAGTTTCGAAATTGAGCTCAGGTGCATCCTGTTTCCATTGATCATCCTTGGGATGCTTCTACAACTTGATTGATCCACCTGTGGTAAATTCAGTTGATTGGACATGATTTGGAAAGACATGCACTGTCCCACAGTTGACAGTGCATGTCAGAGCAAAAACCAAGCCATGAGGTCGAAGGAATTGTCCGTAGAGCTCCGAGACAGGATTATGTCGAGGCACAGATCTGGGGAAGGGTACCAAACAATTTCTGCAGCATTGAAGGTCCCCAAGAACACAGTGGCCTCCATCATTCTTAAATGGAAGAAGTTTGGAACCACCAAGACTCTTCCTAGAGTTGGCCCAAACTGAGCAATCGCGGGAGAAGGGCCTTGGTCAGGGAGGTGGCCAAGAACCTAATGGTCACTCTGACAGAGCTCCAGAGTTCCTCTGTGGAGATGGGAGAACCTTTCAGAAGGACAACCCTCTCTGCAGCACTGAAGACTAGCCAGGATCGAGGGAAAGATTAACTGAGCAAAGTACAGAGAGATCCTTGATGAAAACCTGCTCCAGAGCGCTCAGGACCTCAGACTGGGGCGAAGGTTCAACTTCCAACAGGACAACGACCCTAAGCACACAGCCAAGACAACGCAGGAGTGGCTTCGGGACAAGTCTTTGAATGTCCCTGAGTGGCCCAGCCAGAGCCCGGACTTAAACCCGATCAAACATCTCTGGAGAGACCTGAAAATAGCTGTTCAGCGACGCTTCCCGTACAACCTGAAAGATTATCTGCAGATAAGAATGGGAGAAATTCCCCAAATACAGGTGTGCCAAGCTTGTAGCGTCATACCCAATAAGACTCAAGGCTGTAATCACTGCCAAAGGTGCTTCAACAAAGTATTTATGTAAATATGATATTTCCGGGGGGGTTTCTAAAAAAAATTGTTTTGCTTTGTCATTATGGGGTATTGTGTATAGATTGAGGGGAAAAAATAATTTAAACAATTTTAAAATAAGGCTTTAACGTAACAAAATGTGAAATAAGTAAAGCGGTCTGAATTCTTTCCAAATGCACTGTGCATCAAACACATGGTGTGTTTGATGCCATTCCATTTGCTCTGTTCCAGCCATTATTATGAGCCGTCCTCCCTTCAGCAGCCTCGACTGAGTTAGAAACTCCCACCCAGCACACTCAAATCTTCCACACACACACACATACTGCTTTCACGTAGGAATAACGGTAGTTGCCTGTAAAAAAAAAAGTGCCGAAGTTGGTGGTTATTGGTGGGCATTGGAACACGCTGTCATACACATCGATCCAGAGCAACCCAAACATGCTCAATGGGTGATATGTCTGGTGAGTATGCAGGCCATGGAAGGACTGGGACATTTTCATCTTCTAGGAATTGTGTACATATCCTTGCGACATGGGGCCGTGCATTATCATGCTGAAACATGAGGTGATGGCAGCGGATGAATGGCACGACAATGGGCCTCAGGATCTCGTGACGGTATCTCTGTGCATTCAAATTGCCATTGATGAAATTGTGTTTGTTGTCTGTAGGTTATGCTTGCCCATACCATAACCCCACCGTCGTCATGAAGCACTCTGTTTACAACGTTGACATCAGCAAACTGCTCTCCCACATGGCGCCATACACATGGCCTGCGGTTGTGAGGCCGGTTGGACGTACCGCCAAATTCTCTAAAACGACTTTGGAGGCGGCTTATGGCAGACAAATTAACATTCAATTCTCTGGCAACAGCTCTGGTGGACATTCCTGCAGTCAGCATGCTAATGCACACTCCCTCAAAACTTGAGACATCTGTGGCATTGTGTTGTGTGACAAAACTGCACATGTTAGAGTGGCCTTTTATTGTCCCCAGCACAAGGTATACCTGTGTAATGATCATGCTGTTTAATCAACTTCTTGATATGCCACACCTGTCAGGTGGATGGATTATCTTGGCAAAGGAGAAATGCTCACTAACAGGAATGTTTTACCACCTCCATTTACAGTATTTGCCCAGACAGAAACCAATTGACCAAATAGCCTATACAGACGGAGCTTCAGTAAAACAAAATCAGATTGATTGATTATCAGACAAGTCAGTGAAGTCACAGGCTTTTGGTTGGGAGTAGGCCTAGGCTGCTAAGCGACTGCGAGTGAAGAGCAAAATAATCCACTTGTTAAACTACATAACATGGCAAAATGTTCTAATAAATGAGCCAACTAGTCATGAGCAGTACTCACCTCAACTTAGGTAACATTTCCCCAGCCTAATTGTAGCCTAACCAATATCCAAACGAAGATTCAGTGAAAACAAAAATCTGACAGATTGATTTATCAAGATGAGCCCCCACGCTTGCAAGAGTGGCGCAGTGGTTTGAATCCAGGCTCTGTCGTAGCTGGCCGCGACCGGGAGACCCATGGGGAGGCGCACAATTGGCCCAGCGTCGTCCAGGGTAGGGGAGGGAATGGCCGGCAGGGATGTAGCTCAGTTGGTAGAGCATGGCGTTTGCAACGCCAGGTTTGTGGGTTCGATTCCCACGGGGGGCCAGTATGAAAAAAAAAAAATGTATGCACGTATGAGCGTCTGCTAAATGACAAAAATGTAAAAAAATGTAAGGGCATAGAGTTTAAGAGCGTAGTGTGTGCCAAGGCCACCTCAGCATTATGGCTATGTTTCATACTAAGCCATAGGCAGAACTTTATCGAAATAATTGTTATTTATTTTATTTTACCGGGTAAGTTGACTGAGAACACATTCTCATTTACAGCAACTAGGTCGTTTGGTGTAAATAAAAGGTTAGGTTTTGATACCGGCAATACCTTTCATATATAAAGAAAAGGCGGAAAATAGTTGACGGTATGGTAAAGTATAATACTGTAGCTCTTAGAAAAGCTGGGGGTAGTTTGTGTGCTTTGTTCGTCCTGAGGGAGGGAAAATGATTAGCTTTGTGTCTTATTTGACACACACACACATGCATATTTGGTTATAGGATTTTAACTTCCCATATGTACCAAGCAAGGAGAAAGTGTTATGCTAGAGGCATCTAATTTCAAGATGCTTTTCTGACAACAACAACAGTCTGAGTCAATATTGTCCTGACATTCTTTACTGTACAGTACTGCCTCTGTCTTGTCTTGGCCTAAGGCGAGGGAAGAGGAGCAGGATACCTCTTGTTAGTTGGCCTAATTTCTGGACACTCGTGACCTAAACAGTGATCTCATAGAGGGACAGTGCAAGGTTGTCTCCGATGTGATGCCTTTGCAGGACATTAGGTTCTCCCATAGGGACTGCCTGTGCCCTTCCACTGCGAGTAGATAACCACTGTGTGTATTGCGCACACGTGTGATGAAAACACCAACAGGTCCCGTGCCACCAATAACAACACAATATGTCCCCTGCTGCCCTAAGGGTTCACCCTGTCTCTGAAACACATTAAAATAACAAAGCTCTCTCAGCACCCTATAATCGTCATAACATACATCATATTATAAACTGGGTGGTTTGAGCCCTGAATGATGATTGGCTGAATGCCGTGTTATATCAGACCGTATGCAACAGGTATGACAAAACATTACTTTTTACTGCTCTAATTACATTGGTAACCAGTTTATAATAGTAAGAAGGTACCTCGTGGATTTGATATATGGCCAATATACCATGGCTAATGGCTGTATCCAGGTACTCCACGTTGCGTCGTGCATAAGAACAGCCCTGAGCCGTTGGCCATATACCACACCCCCTTTTGCCTTATTGCTTAATTAATCACCACAGTGTCTCTCGTAGGGTGTGACACAACTATGTATCTAGTGTGCAGTAATATTAGACTAGGCTAGATACTTGTGTCTCAGAATTCTCAGGACTACTCTGAATTTGAGTAACAGATGTGTGCCGGGTGGATTTCCAGTCCACATATGGAACCCTATTCTCTAATGTCCTCAGCCATTTTAAACTGAGCCCAGCCGGCCCCCTCCCCTCCCCTCCCCTCTCCCACTGTTACCTTCCCCCCTTCGTTCTCATGTAGCCCAGGACTCATGGAGTCAACTGTGTGACGCAACAAGCAGGACAGGCACACTGACAATACGTTGTTGTTTTGGCCCAGCTCTAGAGTTGTGTTGGCATTCTGAACATTTCTGTGAGGTGGAGGGCTGAAGCGGTGGAAAATGGTTGGGGGATGTTTTGAGTTTCCCTCCTCAAGACAACATTTCTTCGAGCTGATGTAGTACTGTTCCTTCTAGTGTTTTCTAGAAGAGCATCGATCAAAGCTCTTTTTTGGCATAACTCTGACTGGATCGCCTCATGACTCAGTGGTTTTCCATCAAACAAGTGGATGGGAATAGAAGGATTGTGAATATGACTGCCTGTGTTTGTGAGGGGCTGCTGATGTTGGATAACAGGAAGCAGAATTGTTTTTAGTTGTTTTGGTGTATTCCTTTGAGGAAGGAGGGTTATGTAGAATAACCCTGTTGGCAGTTGGTCTTGTGTGTCTGTGTCCAAGGTCCATCAATTCTTTAACAGATAGTGTTTTGTGTGACAGTACATTCTGACTCATTGGGTGTCTCCTCTCTTGTGGTAAACGTGTTGATAATAACAACAGCTGTAACCAACCACTGCCTTAGAAAATACTGGACCATGGAAGAGGTTTTGGACTCTATTGTAGGATTGCTTTTATGGTGGCATAGACAGTTCATTGTCAACCTACTGAGGGCTGGAGGATGAACAGGGTTAGGCTGTCCTGTATTTGTACCTCTCACGTATCAGTTACCTTCCCCCTCCAGGACAGTGCCCAGCCTGACCAACTCCCTTCTTTCCTCTCATCCTATTCTTCCTCTCCCAGTCCCCATCTCCCCCATCAACCAGTATAGAGCAGGGGCTGAAAACAGCTCGTTATGTAATCTTCCCCAGGCCTAGACCAGCCACCACACACACACACACACACCAGAGCGGATAATGATGGTGGTGGGGCCTCCCTACGTCTCCCCTCCCCCATTGCCACAACCCAACAGCAGCATCCTAGAATCCCATTATCCTATTATCCACAGCCACGAGCCAATGGGATTGGCCAGGGAGGAGGGGGCCCAGCCAATAAGCCTGGTGCAGGCTGACAGGTCAGCTGATAGGAATGAGCTGAAGTGGAATTAATGGGTGGCTGGTTTGCGGAGAGAGGCAGTGGTGGTTGCTCTCCATCTGGAGACCTTGGCTGAGAGACCATTAGAACCAGAGAGTAATGCAGTCCAGTAACTGACTAGTATGGCTGTTGGTGGTCAAGGAATTGATTTTCTGAGACACATTGATTTGTTAGTACGGTACACAGAAAATAATGCAATAAAATGTATTTGAACTCATACGCTCCTTAGAAAGGAAAGAAGCCTTCATACCTAGAATCAATTATGGAAATGGGTTTTGCCTGGCCATGTCACATGGTCACAAGAAACACTTCTGGATCTAATCATAGATAGCCTACTTAGAATGGCGCTGAAGGGATTGGAAAATGTGTGACGACAGTTGTGTTCTTTATGGTTGTTGTTGTTGATGAGAACTTGATGCGCACGCCAAGATGCTTGATCTGCCATATGCTGCAGTACCCTCAACCTGACACCACACACACACACACACACACACACACACACACATGGGCAAACACACACCCAAACACTCCCCCTAATACATGTGAGCTTGCTTGCTTAACCTGGAGGCCTGCTTGTGTTACTTGGCTTCTGTCCAGCATCTTCTTAGCTCCTGCATCACCATGTTGACAAGGTGGCTCCTATATCTGTCACATTTCCCAGTTCCCTTGAACACAATACCCCGAACACACACACACCCCAACAACCTCCGCTTGGCCCTGTTGTGTAATGAACTCTATTCCTCTCCCCTCAGAAATGTAGACGGTAGCACGACACAGCTTGGAGGTGAGGGGTTCACTAAGGATGGCACGTTTTCTTGATCTTAACCCCATGTCAGTCGCACAGTGTGAGATGGAGGATGAGGGTGTCAATGTGGTTGTAGATTGGAGTCAGCTATTGTACTGTACGGACCCAATCCAAATCAGTGGATCAGTTATGCCATGGGCTTCAGTTCACGCTGAGTGGCAAGGGAATCTTATTCTCCGAACTGTACACATAAGTCGCTCTGGATAAGAGCGTCTGCTAAATGACGTAAATGTAAATGTAATGATCCATCTATACAGTATATGTAGGCTATATCTGTCTGCGCCATACATACATGTCAGTCTGTTTGACGAAGCTGTTCCTCTATGTAGTGGATGTGACTGGTGTTGAGAGAGATGATCACTCTAACCCATGTTATTTCTCTTCTCTCTTCCAGGAAACTCCCAACTCTGTGTTCCTGGTCATGGAGGTAGGTGGAGTGTCACACTGTCAGCATGCAACCTCTTCGACCGAGCTGCCTGTAGGCTGCCAGGGTCTCTGTCTTTGTGTTGATACCTCTTCCCCCCATGCTCGCTCTCTCTCCACGTTCCCATGGTTATTTCCTCAGTTCTATGAGAAGCTGCAAACCCAGTGTCTCTTCTTCTTCTTCTTCTTCTTCTTCTTCTTCTTCTTCTTCTTCTTCTTCTTCTTCTTCTTCTTCTTCTTCTTCTTCTTCTTCTTCTTCTTCTTCTTCTTCTTCTTCTTCTTCTTCTTCTTCTTCTTCTTCTTCTTCTTCTTCTTTCTTCTTTCTTCTTCTTCTTCTTCTTCTTCTTCTTCTTCTTCTTCTTCTTCTTCTTCTTCTTCTTCTTCTCTTCTTCTTCTTCTTCTTCTTTCTTCTTCTTCTTCTTCTTCTTCTTCTTCTTCTTCTTCTTCTTCTTCTTCTTCTTCTTCTTCTTCTTCTTCTTCTTCTTCTTCTTCTTCTTCTTCTTCTTCTTCTTCTTCTTCTTCTTCTTCTTCTTCCCAAAATTCCACAAACTGGCTGAAGAAAATAAAAACTATATGCCACCTTAAGTAGCCCTCTAAAAATATACCTATACACCCCGATTTCGAGGAATCCTGTTATCCAAGAGCAAAACTTTGTTTGTTTGCCTTATATTTAGCCCTGCAATACTTATTCTGCCCCTTCTCATATTCTAGCTGTTGTTAAGCTAACTGGCTGTGAAAAGTGTCATGGGACCCTGGTACCTGTTACCTTGGCCTGCCTAGGGGGTGTTCTAGCTTGTTGTTGTAGACAGGGCTGTTGTTCTGAGAGCCACACTGACACTAAGGAGACAGGGTCTGCTGTCACAGGAGGAGAAACAGACATAAATCTGGCTTTGGTCTTATAGCTAGCAGGCTGCTTAATCAATGCTATACCACTACCAGAGAGATGGGCATAGATAGCATCGACAGTAGGCTAGCATGGATGCTAATCCGGCTGGTGTTTGCCAGACTCTGCTTGTTTTGCTTAGTAAGAAAGTATTGTCTTACTCAAAGGTTAGAGGAAGGATCAGATGAATTATTACTTATTAAGCAGTCAGCGCTCAGGGCTCACGCTCCAGCATTTTGGCACTGGTTGGAAAACATTGAAAAGGACACTGTTTTAGGGGAAACAATGCCCTTTCAGCTGCCACATTGACTTTCTGTATGAAGCAAAGCAGTCTCTTTATTTGAGCGAACATTATTAATGTGCAGTATGTTATTTTAAAATTGTTGTCCTCACACGGAAATGAATAAGATAGATTCACTAGAATCGAATTATGGCCCCTAAACAAATCATGGCAGCCCATAACCTTACAGCAATCAATGTGGGCACCCCCATAACAGTGAAATATGTTAACGTTACACTAGCACTGTGTGGTTATGGCAGACCCCTAAGAATGTGTTATTGAAACCCTTGCTCAATGCCTCTGGCCTTAAAGAGCAGAGGGTCTTTGCTTTGATCAGAGGAAGCTCTGGTAACCAACAGGACTTAATTGGTGGTTCAACTGACAGAACTGGAAAATGATGGACAGACAGGGGGTAGATGCTAGCATAAATTAGCCTACTACTTAGCGCCCCTCTTTCTCCTCCACTTTCTCTCCCCTGCTCCCTCGCACCTTTTCTTGAACTCCCTCCCGAACTCTCCCTCTCAAACTCTCTCTCCCTAACTCTCTCTCACTAACTCTCTCTGTCTTTCATGTACTACTCTCCCACACACTCTCTCCTTCCCTCGCTCTGTGTTGACTAATGCCAGGATTAACAGAGACTGTCAGTACTGATAACAACAGTCATTCATCAGATTAATTGATGATACCATCATTATCTGGGCTTTGTGGTCACACACAACACACACATGTACACACACACACACACACACACACACACACATATACACACACACACACACACACACACACACAGCTTGATACTGTTAATCCGTGTTGTTCTTACACAGCCTGCTAATAGAATGGTTTTGTTTGTTTTGTTCCTCCCCACAGTACTGCAATGGTGGCGATCTGGCTGACTATCTGCAAGGTAAGCATCACACTAATCTCAACACACACACTGGGTATTATTCATCAAAACAAAGTAACTAGCAGTGGAGAGCACTGTGGGTACTTTTGTGTGCATCTCTGTCTGCCTTTTGTGTGTGGTGTGTGTTCCCAATGCAAGGGAGTGCTGTGTGTAGGAGCCGTCACAGTGATATGACACAATGGGTTCCTTATTTAGCACCGAGGTCAGCACAGCTCTGACGCCAGTCTAGAAATCTGCCATCTCAAAGGTCACTCATCTCTCATAATGCTTCCCAAGAAAGCACCAACCACTGAATGTCTTAATACGATGCTGCTTGTGGAGGTCTACATGGTATATAATTGACTTTATGGATATAGCAGTTTACAGCAGTGAATTGCATAACACACACACCTGTCTCCCTGTTGATATGGATCATATTTCCATATGTATATCAATGTCAACAGCAGGTAGTTATGTGTTAATCCCAGCAGAGCTACAGTTGAGTAACAGAGAAAGAGAGAGGTCATCATGAAATGGACACCATAACAAGAGGTCAATGGGGAGTCTTAAGAGGCACTGAGGAACAGAATGTCCTGGTGCACCAGGTTTAGTGTAGATACTGGTGTACAGAGGAAAGTCCTCAAGTTGTGTTCTGATTCACTTGTTATCAGGGGAACTGTTGTTGTACAGGCGCACGCTTTCACGTTACCTCAGAGCATGGTACAGTGTCTGTACCTCTCTCTTCTAGCACACACGCACAGTCGCACTCTCCCCCTTTCTGTCGCTCTCTCTCTCTGTCGTTCTCGCCCTCTTTCTCTCTCTCTCTCTCTTTTAGCTCTTTCTCTTTCTCTCTCCCTTTTAAACCCTGGTATAATGGCACCACACAACCATGTTATGTTATTTCACTAATTGCACAACTTTGCTGCGTTAGAAGAAATTGCCACTGTTGTACTTTAGAGAGAGTGTTGTTAAATCCCTGATTAATGTGTGTAAGCACGGTTAGATTGAAATAAGATCCATTGTGACCATAATGGTTTGGTTTACCCAGAAATCCTCTTAGCTAGCAGCACACTGGATTAGCTAATGTTGTTGTTGTTTCACTACAATCAGTACAGGCAGGGACCAGGCACACTCCACTGGCCAACCTCTTATGCTAGCTAACATTCACTGTTAATACTTTTATTACTTAGGCTGCTAATATTCAAACAATTACTACCCTAATCGGTTGTGCTTGCATAAAAGATGTAGACTACTTGCAGAATAAGCATTTTGTGCAGGCTGTTTTCCCTTGGATTCAGGGTGTAGTTGTGGTGACAGAGCTCTCCCAATGCATCTTGATGTAGAAGTGTTAATGCATTTCTCTCATTGATATCGGTGCATCTCAATCACTTAAATGTAAACTGAGGCAATCAGTCATTAATGCAAAGCATCAGGGAGATGGGTATTGAGTGTGTGTAACTGCTGGCAAATGTTTTGTATGAGTCCCATGTGGCTCAGTTGGTTGAGCATGGCGCTTGCAACATCAGAGTTGTGGGCTTCGTTTTCCACGAAGGAAAAGTATGAAAATGTATGCACTCGCTCTGGATATGAGCATCTGCTAAATTACTCAAATGTAAATCTAAAAATGTAAATACATGTTAATGATCAGTGTGGGTTAAACGTTAGTGTTATAAAAAGTTGTCTCTGTGGCCTCTAGACTAGTGCATAGTGGGTGGGTAATGTCCTTTATAGAGATTTCAGTGCAGTATGGGTAATGTAGTTTTGTATAGATAAAATATGCTAATAGCCAGTGTTGGTGTTGTAGTCTTTTACCACTACATCCCTGGTCATCATACATTATGTGCCAATACATTGATACTGTATAATGAAGGATTGCTCTCCCTAGCCAAGGGGACACTGAGAGAAGACACCCTGAGGGTGTTCCTCCAGCAGATAGCAGCAGCCATGAGGATCCTCAACAGTAAAGGCATCATCCACCGAGACCTGAAACCACAGAACATCCTACTGTCATACACGAGCCGCAAGAGATCCAGCATCAACGGCATTCGCATCAAAATAGGTGACTGACCAACCCAGCCCCTCAAACACAACACACACACAAACCTTCAAAAAGAGAACTATCCCTTTCATTCTGTATATAGTGTTCTTTCTGTATATACACAACTTCATAATGTTTAGATGATATAAATAGTGTTTATACTGTATATCTAGAGATGGCCTATCTATGAACTGTTAGCCATCATATGATTTGTCTTAATGTGTCACACAAGTGTCATATATCAAATGTTATGTATCACGATGCACCACAATGATCGCTAGCTCAGGTCATGGTTAGTTGTTTTGAACCCCACAGCTATATTTAGTTTGCTACAGCGCTATATCCATAAGGTGTGGTGACTCTCATGTTGTGTGTTGAGTGCCCAATTGTCTAGTGCCTGAGAGGCTTGGGAATAGGAGTTGTGACACTCCGACACTAGTCGTTATTAATAAGACAGACAGACAGACAGACTGACTTGACAGCCTTCTCTATTTCAGCTGACTTTGGCTTTGCACGATACCTCCAGAGCAACATGATGGCTGCCACGCTCTGTGGCTCCCCCATGTACATGGTGAGTGGGTGCGGGTGGGTGTGCAAGCGTGTGTGTTAGTGTTTGTTGTGTGTGTAAGGGTGTCGTGTCTGCAGTCTCTTGTTCTCCTGTGACAACGGCTCCGCTTACTCAGCAACCTGCAACTGGAACGGTCTTTTCAGCGCTTGACCTCTAACCACTGTCCTTTAACCAGGCCCCGGAAGTGATCATGTCACAGAACTATGACGCCAAGGCAGACCTGTGGAGCATTGGGACGGTCGTCTACCAGTGTCTCGTAGGGAAGCCGCCTTTCCAGGTAGGATGGAGGGGGAGAGTTGATATGGGGCAACTTTTTTCCTCACACAAAGCAGAATTAAACTCTTTCTCTGCAAGACAAAAATGTCACCCATGGTGTGTGTTTATAGATATGGTATACAAACCCCCTGTCACTCTGTGCTCTCGATCTCTCATTATCTCTCTCTCTATTCTCTCTCTTCTCTCTCACTCTCTAGGCCAACAGTCCCCAGGACCTGAGGATGTTCTATGAGAAGAACAAGTCGCTGCTGCCCATGTAGGTGATAGGATTTAGGAATGATTAACTATCTGATCAAGGCCTTTTGGGCTGAAAAGTCGTGTTTTTAACTAGAACGTATGTCTGTGCCTCTATTACCCAGCATCCCGAGGGAGACGTCTCCTCCCCTTGGCAACCTGTTGCTAGGCCTGCTGCAGAGGAACCAGAAGGACAGGATGGACTTCGGTCAGTTCTGACGTCACTTCCCTTCTAGAAAGGAAATTATTTAAAACATGTTTGTTATCCATAAATTTGATATTACTTCTCTAACATTCACACTTCTGTCTTGTTTCTCCTGCAGATGCATTTTTCAGCCATCCTTTCTTAGATCCAGCGTCTGCCGTCAAAAAATGTGAGTAGATAGATGAGAACTTCCTTCATCAATAACAGGGAAATACATGTTGTAGTATCAGAACTGTATTGTGAGATGGCGTTGATGTTGAGAGCACTTAGGTCTTGTGTGAAAACGTGTATTTGTATGTTTTTCTCCAGCATGTCCTGTTCCAGTACCCAAGTGCCCTAGCGCTCTGACCGACATCACCTGTGGCAGCTCGCCCTCTGTTCGCTACAACTCTCCTCCCGTAAGTTCATCCTGACTGCCTATACACCTCATAGTTGCATTCCACAGCAAGTGTGTTTATCTGTACCTCAAGGCATAGCACCACACCACAACACTCAGCACTGAAGAATCCAGACTTTGTACAGTAGCTCAGTGGGAAAACGGACAAACTGAGTTTCCCAGGGATGTACTTTATCTCTCTGTCCACTGTGATTGCATTATTCAGACAGTCTACATAGCCCAGTCTGGCTGTAATTGAATTGTACAGCCCAAGCCCTCTCGCTTTCCTTCTCTTGCCCCACCCTCCTAACACACACACACACACCACCTACCCCTTCCCTTCTCCAGTCTCTCCCAGACATGCAGACATTACCTGAGGACTGTCTGTCGTCACCCCCCCTGGGCCCTCCCAACTACCTGCAGCTGTCTAAGGAGTCTGGAGGAAGCACCAGCAGCAAGAACTCCTCCAGCGACACGGACGACTTTGTCCTGGTGCCACACCTCTCCACAGAGTCTTGTGAGTCTGCAGGAACAACACACACACACACACACACACACACACACACACACACA